>NW_021319115.1:191499-196483 GCF_001605985.2 Dendrobium catenatum | reverse complement strand
GTTGATCGTAAGATCAACAGTTTCAGTCAGACATAACCCATACATTACATTAAACCGAGCCCTAACTCAATAATCTGCTTCGTTCTCCCAATCCACACGATAAAATTTGACAAAATTTTAGACAAATGATCTACATATGAAGAGCATCCATGAGGAATATATATTAAGTTCTAAAATGCAGTTTAAGAAAAGTTATTTAACCCTAAGTGTCCTAAGCTATGGTTTGCAATTTTACTTAATCCACATGGTGGATTCAGGAGATCTTGGGCTTATTGCACTTATAGACTGTCCACACTCCTAGTTGTAGATGAAATCGTGTTTCGAAGATGGATCGATGGGAAAGCTCCTTGGAAGTTTCCTAGCCTCGGCTCGCCAGAGATCTTGCTGCCGGCGGGTGTTCAATGGTGAATCTTGGTCGGGAAGGGTAGGAAAAGTCTATAGGAATCCTCACATAAAATCTCAAAGGCTGTGGAGGTCTAGAGAGAGTAATCAAGAAAAGATCCTCATGAAGCCCTAAATTCTATTATTTAAAGGCCTAGACTTCTCCTCAACAGCCAAGATTGAATCTCTATTCAATTGGGAGGGAAATCAGAGGGAATTGGTCGTGTCTAAAATTTTTATCATTAATAGGGCCTTAATTGCATTTAAATGGGTTTTAAATAACTTAAATAGGTCAAATTTACCCATTAAGACTTGGGTTGATCAAGTCAAAGAGTGACCTAGTCAAACCAGTCAAATGGGTCAAAGGGGTGGAGGGTTTGAGCCAAGGAAAGGTTTGAATAGATTAGAACTTGATTTGGGCTCTAAAGGGTCAAATAGGTCAACCTGGGTTGACCTGGTCAACTAGGTTGACCTAGGGCACAAGCCTGGGCCCAATGGGTTGGGTCTGATCCATTGAGTCCAGTGGAGTGGGTATTTGAGTCCAAGAGGGTTTGAAATTGATTTGAAATCAAATTGGGCTCAAATATGCTAAAGGGGTCAATTTGGGTCAACCCTGGTTAACCTGGTCAACGAGGTTGACCCAGGACCTGGGTCTGGGCTCAGCAGACTTGGCTTGACTCCTGAACCCATTGGGAAGGGTCTTGAAGTCTAGCCTGGTCAAATATGACTAGGTCAAATATTTGACCTGGGTTTGGGGGAAAAACAGGTTTACAGTAGGCGTCATAGAAGAAAATCCAAATAAAAAATCTTCAAGTTTTTTTGTTATTTGGGTGCTGCCATTGGCATTTAGTTTTGGATATTGGCTTTTCTTTTTTGGTTGTTTTGTGTTTCAGTTGTCTTTTGTTGGTTTGGATAGTTGTGCTGGGGGTTTATATGGCCGGGGCAATGATAAGGTTGTTTTATGTTCTCCATCTTGACGGCTTGCCTTGTTATGAGTATTTGTATTCTGCTTGGTGGGCCTTGCTTTGGGATATGAGACTATGTTTGTCCAATTTTTGACTTTATTGGTGTGGCCTGATGTTTTTTTCCTCGTATGGATAGCCCCTACCTACAGTTTGGGTGGTTGTAGAAAGTTCGCCATTACCTGAGCCCGGATGGCTTGTATCCTAGTGTCTTCATTTATGTCTATTGTTTCAACGTGGCTATTTTGTCATATATGTGTTACTTTGTCCATTGTTAGACTTGCGTGTATCTTTCCTTTATTGTTGAAATAAATTCTTCTTTTAGGTTAAAAAAAAAAGGTTAGCCATTTGTAGTTATTTTGGAATATAAGTCCCTTCAATATAAATTAACGTATTTATATTCTCTATGTATTATTAGTCTAATTTTAGTGTCTCCCTCTAATTATTGTGTATTGTTTGTTAAGAAATATAATCTTATGGTATTATGAGCTAAGTCTAGGGAACTTTCTCATTTATTTGAAAAGTTATAAGGCCCCAAAAAATTACATTCCTTTCAAATTTATATGATCTAAAACTAACATATCTCCTAAGGCATTTTGAATCCTTTTATTTTAACTTACCTCAATTCATAGAGATATTTTACCAAATCCTAACTCATATTGACCTTTTTTTTACTTCTTACAAAGATTATCTTTTTCCATTTGAATATCCTAAAACTTGATCTTAGACTAACTATTATTATTCTATCTTATGACATTGAATGCAAGTAAAGCTCCTTAAACGAGCATTTGGGATGCAACTAACTATTGGAGTCTCTTGAGATATAAACACTTTGTTTTCCTTCTAAAGATTCATATGAGGGATTTGAGTTATATCTTCACTTTTCATTCTAACCACTTTTGAATTTGAAATGCTTGATCAAAGAAGTATGTTAGTGCATAATAGGTGGCAACTAAGCATTAAATGCAACATGAACTTCATAGTTAATTGAAATATCATAAGCAATCATGTGTTTTCTTACTCAAATTTAATTCATCTATTTATATATTTAATGGACCACTTTGCTCTTTATTATTCAATTAGTGTGATGAGGCTATTAAAATAAAGGGATTAATTGTCATCTATTATTGAGAGTACTACACATGTGAGTGATTAATTTTTTTCAATTTTTTCCAACAAATTAAACATCAACTTATTCTCCCTCAATTTTTTTTTTGTGAGTAAATATACTTTTTCTATAAAATACTAAGGGGTTATTTGGTTGCTAAAAAAAGAATGTAGTGTAAAATGAATACTATATAAAATAAATATATTATAAAATGAAAACTCTTGAGTTATTTAAATGAGTGTAAAGTAAATGTAAGTGTGCTAGTGGCGGCAGTCAGTGATTGTGGTGGCCGGTGGCAAGTGGTGGCCTATGGCGGTGGCGATCAACTATGAGTCTGTGGTGGTTGATGGTGGGTGATGGCGGTAGATGATGGGGCTAATGGCGGGATGCGGTGGTTAAGCAAGCTTGTTTGCAGTTTAAACAGTTCTCGCTCAAAACTGGATGACTTTAGTTTACCTAAAAAATGAACTAAAATGATTTATACTATATTTACTTTAATTTACTTTTTCTTCCAAACAATCACCAATATTTTCAAAACCCTTGCATTTGAAATACTTTACATCCATTTAAAAGATGTAAATATGTTTATGATGGAAAAGAAGACTTTACCTTGTTTATAGCAGCTCAAATGGTTTCTCTTGCTTCGTTCGCTGGAAATGTACTTCCAAATTCGAGCAACTGGGGTCCTAATCATCCTCATAGGCTGTTCTTTAAGAATTGGCACCCTCCTCCACCCGATTGGCTTTAAACTTAATGTGGATGCTTCTCTATTTCAGTCGTATGAAGCCACTGTTGGAGGGCTTATTCAAAGATTGCAAAGGAAGGTTTCTTATGGCTTTTAGTTTTAAAGGATTGCATTAGGATGTATCTCGGTTGGAGCTCTTGGAAATACAAGCTTTGAAGGTCATTTGGCAAGATTGGATGTTAGATTTTGAATGTATTATTATTGAAGGTGATATTGAAAATATTAACAATTTTATTCTCAAATTGAAGAAAGATCCCATCAAAGGGCTATTTTTTTGGATGTGATGAGATGGATTTCCTAAAAAGTTTTAAACATGTTATTTTTAGTTGTATTAATAGAGATTGTAGTAAGTTAGCAAATGAATGTGCTAACATTGCTCATTGTAATAATTTCCTTTGGGATAGTCTTTGTTTGGATTCCATTCCTTCGTCTTTTATTAGATTGGTTAAGAAGAAATGTGATCCTTTTATTAGGTTGTAATCTCTTTTCCTTTTAATAAATTGCTTTAGCATTTTCTCAAAAAAAAAAAAAAAAAAAAAAAAAAAAATCCTAAGCAAGGAGCATATGAAAACTTTTATTTGCTACTTAGATTTCTTATGTGTGTTAAATGTTGTAACAGACAAGATGTTTATGATTTTTAATTGTAATTGTAATTTTATAATTTGAATTTTGGCTTTTGAAATTTTGGAGTAATCAAATGTTAAGGAAATGTTAGATTGAAATTAAATGAACTTGTTGGTTAAAAAAAAAATCAAATGTTAAGCAGCAGACTATCCTCCTCATTGAGAGAGGTGGTTAACCTTTTCCAAGAGATGTATAACTATACCTTAGCACCTCTACAAGTGGGACTAGTGGGCCAACACTAACTTCTCAGTCTATTTAATTTTATTTCAATTTCAAGAATTTTAGAACCCCTATAAATATTGTAAAATGAAAATATGTTGATGTGTTGCAAAAAATGAATTTTCATCCAAGAAGAGGAGGCTTGGTGGATAGCTCTTATATGATGAGGTTTGATGATTTCTTCAACCTTACTATTTTGATGGGTAGTTAGTCTATCTTAACATCATTTTAAATTTTCTCCTTTTTACTATAGACTCTTTCCACACTCATTCCCACACCATTTCATAGCCCTTCTCCTTCAAATCCTCCACAAAATCTCTCATAAAGTAGAAGGCCATAATAAGACTGAATCTGACATAATTGAATTCTAAGCTCCTGGCCCCTTATAATTTAATGAAAATTTCTAGAATTATTCTTAAGAAATTCTTCATCAATTTCAAGTATTTTCAAGTCATTGAATATCCACCTTCTAAAATCCTAAAACCCAAAACACCAATTATCAAAATACAGTTAGAATTTCAGCATCCCTATATGTCCTCCTTCAATTACATGAAACTTGAACACCACTCAATTCCAACCCTTCCAATGGCTTAAGCATCAACCCTAACACATTTTGAAACCCTCCTAAGACCAACATGGAAAAACACCAAAGGTTTAAACTCTTGGTGTTGCCAACATCATCATCAATGTCTATATTTTAAAAAGTGTGACATTTTTAAACTTCGTTTCTTAATGTTTTTTAAGATATTTTTTTTTTTACAAAAAATTACTGAAATGAATAAAAAAATAGTGCTCAAAAGTTAGCCCAAACGAAGTTAATCCTCAAGAATTTATAAAATATTCATAATCCCCTCCCAATCATTCATTTCCCAGTATGACACATTGATAAAGGTGTAGAATGTCTTTACAATAAATAGGTGAGAATTTTTTTAACCACAAATTATA
>NW_021319115.1:124137-186514 GCF_001605985.2 Dendrobium catenatum | reverse complement strand
TGAGCCCACTTGGTTTAGCCATTTGGCTTGACCCAATTATCCAAAGAGAGGTATACCTTGAGTTATTCCCAAGTCCAATCCAAATTGGATCAAACCCATGGTGGTATTGGGTCTCCCTTGGCCTAATACACCTTCTTTAGTCAACCCAGCCATTGGGTCAACTTGGACTAGGAGTTAGGCTAACCCAAAGTGGCCAAAACCACTTAGGATTGATTTAACTCCTATGTTAAGCCCAATTGAACCTAGCCAATACCTCCATTAGGTGGCCCTAGGTCCAACAGACCTACCCTAGCTAGACCAACCTTTGGGTTAACTTGGGTCAACCTCTAGGCTAGCCCAAAGTGGTTAAAACCACACTGAACTAAGCCATCTCCAAGCTTAGGGCAATTCAAACTCAATTACCACTTGCCTTGGGTGCACCAGAGCTTGACCTACCACCCACATCAGACCCATGGCCTAACCTAACCTAAGTTGAGCCCAAACCATCCCAAACTGTATAGATGAAGTGTGAATCCAATTACAAGAGCAACATGCCATGGAGATCCTTCTAAAGAATATCTACAACCCGATTACTTTTCTCTTGAAGGGTTTCATCATTAAAACATTTGAGAAACTTCTAAATAAGGCTAATAATCTGGAGGAAGAGGCTCCTAGGATGTCATTCTTATAAGATCAGTCTTAAAAAAAGAAGGGTCATAAGCTGGTAAAATCTTTTGAAAAGAAAGCCATAGTCTCAATAATTGATAAAGAAAAAAGGCAAGTTGTCAGCCAACCTAGTAATCCTCCACCACTATAGATTCAAAAGCAATCATTTCAGATTACTCCCTAGCCTCCTAAAAAGTCTTACTTGACCTATATTAGAGAGAGGTTGGCTAGACCATACACCTTTAAGAGAGAGTCAGTACGGAAGATCTTTAGAAGTCTTTTGAAGCTAGAAAACCAGAAGAGGTAGACAAGAAAGATGTCCCCAAGTTCTATCCGTATCATTGCATGTTGGGTCATCCAATTGAAGACTACATTATTTTTAAAGACTAGGCAGAGAAGAACTTCAGGCAAGGTAACATCATCATCCCTAAAGAATTTTTGGTAGATCCGGAACAGGCTTCAATCAAAACTATCTTAGGTAACACTCTTACCACTTCTTTATCCATTGAAGATGGTTGGGACATTACTTTATCCCGGGCATTTAAAAAGTTGATTAACAAGTCTTTTGTATTTCTCAACCGCTGACCATGATAGCATAGGGCCCGATTTAGAAGGTTGACTACGATGCTTCACAGAAGGATGTTGAGCCGCTTCCCTCTCTAGTAGTAGTAGGAACTACTATACTACATGAAAATGAAAAAAAGTGATATTTTTGTAGAGAGGAAGTGTATAGATGAGAGATGTATCAGATTGGAAAATGGTGATGTAAAAACCCTTTTCCCTCTTTTATTATCTGACTTTTACTTTGCCCCATCAAATTCAAATGTTCAAAAGATCAATAAAAACATACTTCTGCCTCTATTTTGATGATTAACCATGAGTCTGAAATGCAAGTTGATGATTTTAATCTAAATCAAAATTCTATTGAGATTAATATAAATGTTCAACAATCCGACCTTCCTAAATCGACCTTTTAAGGAGATGACAAATTTGAAGCCTTATCAAAAAGTGACTTCCCTCAAATTGATTTTTAGGAAAGTTCTATTGTGATGGACTTTTCAAAATTTGAATCCCTTTTAGGAAATAACGATTTAATGCCTATGGAGATCATAGACATTTCCTTAGTTTGGCCTCCCAAAGATATCGAGCAGGTGCAACTTCATGGTGGTAAGGTCTTACCACCTAGGCTTCCCCCTTAGGATAAAGGCAGACAAGATGTCTCTTAAGATCCAAATCCAAATTCTCTTCAATAATCCAATTTTCCTTTAATTTTACCGGGCTTCAAATCTATTGTTCCTAAGGTTGATTATAATATTTTATCCCATATTAGGAAGTTTCTCACTCTATATTACCATAGATATGTGCAATTTTAAGTTATTAAGAGTTCTTGTTAATCCGAGTGCATCATTCAACATTTTTTATTTATTTATAATTTAACATCTTAGCATTATAAGTGCCTCAGTCAACATAATGAATATAAAGACCCTCACATACCTTAAAGTTGATTCTAGAAACCTCTCAAATGATAAGCTGGTACTTTGCAGGTTTAATGAAAGGGTGAAAGGGCTTTAGGTTCAATCACCTTTCTTTCTAGAAATAGGATAGTTAAAAATTAAAGTAAAATTTAATATAATTGATTCAACAATGTCCTTTAATGCACTCCTAGGTAGGCCTTAGATTCATGAATATAAAATGATTCTGTCTACTCTACAACAATGAGTCAAGCACCAATGAGATGTCATTGAATATGTGATTAAGGGTGATTTGCAACCATTCTCAATTTAAGAAATTAGGATCTATGAGAATGCTGCATATTTCATAACAAAAGGGTCCTCATCCCATTCTAAAGTTGATATCAAAATTGAGAAGAAATTAGTGGACAAGGTTCCAACCAAAGTAAAAAAAAAGAAGAGGATAAAAATCAAGAAATGATAGAATCAGGTAGTGAAGATGACCTCGATATCGTTGTCCTTAGGCTTCCAAACATGTTGCCTTAATGAGGTGGGAGGATGGCTTTAAGGGCATGTGGTCGAGGCTGAGCTACAATAGAAAGAAGAACAACCCCCATATACATTGATCCAAAATTAAGTTCTGATTAAGGGTCAAAAAGACGGGGTGTTGTGATTCCTTTCAACTAACAAACTATAAATACTCCTCCGACGTTTGATCTCACTTTAGATCAGGACAGTGACCCTGAAATTTATGTTTCAAAATCAAAAAGTGACGAGCCTAAATTGATCATATATGAAAAGCTCAGTAGAATGATTGAGGCCCTTTTAATGGCCCCACGATTGGCTGGCAGGATTAGAGATTAAACTTACCCCTAAATTCCAGATCCTCCTCAAGGATGAAGGTGATGTAACCCTCGATGAGGCATATTTTAATGACTTAATGAAATTACCTTTTGGCTACTTCCTTGTCGATGCAAAGAATTCTTTCTTTAAAGACCCTGTATCATATTGATGGACTAAGGGTCAATCTAGATATCAAGAGAATATTTGGTAGACAAAAATCTAGAAAAATATAACAAGTGGTATCAACTTTAGTATCGTTAGTTTATTTGATGATGACAAATAATGTTTAATGATAACTTTCCATCTTGAATCGCAGAATGTCCCTACTGATGACATCGGTCCCCTCGATGAACTCTATTTGGAGACTTTAGATGATCCTGATGAACTTCAAGTTCGGGATGCACCCCCTAAATTTGAGGAAAAATTATGTTGTAGTTGATGAGTTAAAGAAAACAACCTAGGAATCAACGATGACCCTTGCCCCACTTTTATTAGTACCCTATTAAGTAAGGATGAGTCTTAGAATTGAATTCAGCTTATATACGACTTTAGGGATTGCTTCGCCTGGATATGTGATGAAATGCTAGGTCTGTCTATCGATGTAGCATTCCATAAACTTGGAATTCAACACGATGCCATTCATATTAAATAAGCTCCTCGATGCATGCACTTAGAGATCAAGAAATAAGTTGTTTTTGAAATTAAGAAGTTGGACGAGGTTGGGTTTATTCGAGAGGAATAATATCCCACTTGGGTGGTCAACATCGTATGAGTTCGAAAGAAAAATGATCAAATTCAGATTTGTGTCAGTGGATATTGCCTCTTCGCATGCTATTTTCTCCTTTATGGATGGCTAATCTAGTTATAATCAAATCAAGATGGCCCTAGAAGATGAGAGAAACACTATATTCAGAACTCCCATGGAATCTTTTGTTATAAGGTGATGCCCTTTTGGCATTAAAAATATTGGTGCAACCTACAATGGGTCATGACCCACATCTTTAACGACTTAATACATAATCAAGTCGAGTGCTACATCGAAGATTTAGTTGTCAAGAGCAAGGTTAAAGAGGCTCACTTATATTACTAAGGAGTTGTTTTCGATTTATTGCACTGCCACAACTTAAAAATGAACCCTCTAAAGTACGCCTAGGAAAATTCTTAGGATTTGTAGTGAGGCAACATAGAATCGAGATTGATCCCACCAAAATTGAAGTCATCCTAGATATGCCACCCCCTTGGAGCCTTACTCAATTAAGGTCTCTTCAAGGCTGGTTGGCATATATAAGGAAGTTTATCTCCAACCTCTCCAGGAGATGTCAACCCTTCTCCATCCTAGTAAAAAAGGATGTTAAATTCATATGGGATGAGAAATTCCAGAATGTCTTTGATAACATTAAGCAATATCTTTCAAATCTTCCAGTTCTAGTGGCCCCTGTTCTAGGGAAACATTTGATCGTCTACACTACGACCCTAGATGATTCCTTAGGTGCCTTATTAGCTTAAGTCAATGATGAGGGAAAAGAGAATGCTCTCTATTACCTCAGCCGAAGGCTCCTACCTATTGAAATTCGATACCCTTCGATTGAGAAACATTATCTTGCTTTGGTTTTTGCAGCCCAAAAGCTAAGGCATTATGTGCTTTCTCATTCGATAAATCTAATTTCTATAGTTAACTCTTTACAATATCTTATGACTCGACCTACGTTATCAGGATGTTTGACTCGGTGGTCTATGATATTGCTCCAATTTGAGATTAGTTTCATCCCCCTGCGTGCTGTGAAAGGATAGGTCGTTGCTGACTTCCTTGTGGCGCATCCGCTGTTGACATATTCTCTTTTGAATGATGATTTACTTGACGAATAAATTATAAGTTTAAGGGAATCCGAAGACCACGCCTGGGAATTATATTTTTATGGTACGACATCCTCTCGATGGGGCACGACCCAAAAATCTATGATCCCTGGAAGAACTGGAATTGTCCTAATTTTTATAACACCGAAAAAGAGAATGATGTATTTTTCCTACCACTTATCAGAGCCTTGCACAAACAACGAAGCTGAGTATGGAGCTTTGATAACCAATATGGAACTTGCACTCTTAATGGATATTAAAGAGATTAAGATCTTTGGTGTTTCTTAACTAGTAATCAATCAGGTTGCAGGAATCTACAAGGTTTTGAATCCTAATCTCCTAAAATATAACCAATACACCACTCACTTGCTTGAGCAGATCCCTATCGTAAATTTGTATAGGATTCTCCATGGAAGCAATTCTACGGCAGATGCCTTAGCAAAGCATGCAAAGGAATTTACATTCCTTGAAGAAGACTCCATCCATATAGAGATTAAAGGTCAAGGCCCTTTCCCCTATAGATTTGGAGCACATCGCCAAGCAATCTCCTCAGATTCTCTTAGTCTCTTCAACAATCGACGAAGAAGGGGATTGGAAACAACTGTTGATCGACTATCTCTAAGAAGAAAAACTTCCTCAAGATAAATCCCTCGCTAACTAAGTTAAGAATTGTGCCTATCATATGAACTAGTCAACAATACATTATAACGTCAGTCGTTCGATCAGATGTGGCTATATTGCCTCTATAAATAAGAAGCCATGAAGATCGTTAATGAAGTCTATTCTGGACTATGTGGTGCTCACCAATTGGGTCTAAAAAAGAAGATGAGAATCAAAAGACTTTGATAATACTAACATTGATTCACGATTGCATGAATATTGCAAAATGTTGTCATCAATGCCAAGTTTATGGTGTAGTTTTACATCAGCCACCTAATGTATTGCACCCAACGATAGCTTCGTGGCCCTTCAAAAGTTGAAACACGGATGTTATCAAGCCAATTGACCCTCCTTCGAGGGGTCATTGCTTCATATTATTTACGACTAATTACTTTTCAAAGTGGGCAAAAGCAATTCCCCTACGTAATGTAACATCCCACTATATTTTAAATTTCTTTCATGATCATATCATGTATCACTTTGATGTATCTCGTAAAATAATATTTGATAATGGGTCCTCATTTAAGTCTACAAAGATCAACAATTTTGTATGACGTCATAACATTGATTGGAGATACTCAATAATCTATTACCTCATGGCTAAAAGGTTGGTTGAGGCCTTCAATAAGACTTTGGCGTAGATTATCAAAAAGATCCTCAATGATAATAAATGAAAATGGGATGAGTGGCTGGTGGAAGCTTTGTGGGCCTATCGGACCACTTATAGAACCCCGACCCAATCCACTCCGTTTGCATTAGTGTATGGGTCTGAGGCCGTACTTCCCTTGGAGGTACAAATTCCTTTGCTCAAAATTGCAGTCCAAAATCAAATCACGACTGAACAAAATGCAAAACTCCTGTTAGAAGAACTTGAAGGCTTGAAGAGCAATGTCTCCAAACTCAACAAAGTCTAGAGTTATATAAGGCACGAATTATTCAAGCTCATGATAAGTTAGTACGACCTAAAACCTTCCAAGTAAGAGAATTTGTCTTGGTTCTTTGGAGCCCTATCTTAGCTCACCGAAAGATCATTGGGAAGTTTGAACCAACTTGGAAAGGACCCTTCGTTGTAGAGACTGTCTATGAAAGAGGCTCTTATCAGCTAGTGGATTATAAGAGAAATTTTCCAATGCTACCTAGCAATGGGTGTTTCCTTAAGAAGTACGATGCTTGATATAGCTCAAATTTTCAATCAATAAAATTCTTTTTTTGAGTTTTGACTCGACTTTACTTAGTTTTATCCCTGTACTAGAAAATTTCAAAAAAAAAAAAAAAAGGAGGGAAGAAGAAATCATCCCAAAATCAATTACTCGACTCCTGTCCTCTTCTCCTTAAAGTTAGTTCCTTCCTTCCTTTAGGATTAGACCCACTAGTGATGGAGTATGCACTCTATAGCACCATCCTAGATCCACTTCAACCTGATCCTCTATGATGGGAAAATCTCGACCCCATTATATGATCATTCGGTCCTCTATATTAGGCATGTTTTGACCCCACCACAAGACCATTCAACCCGATCCTCTATGTTGGGCATATTTTGACCCCACCATAAGACCATTAAACTTGATCCTCTATGATGGGCATATCTCAACCCCATATATGATCATTTGACCCTATGTGTTAGGCATATTTCTACCCTACCACATGGTTATTCAACCCGACCTTCTATGATGGGCATATCTCGACCCCTTCATATGATCCTTTGACCCTCTGTGTTGGGCATATTTTGACACCACCACAAGGTCAATATACCCGGTCCTTTGTGTTGGGCACGTTTCGATCCCACCATAAGACCATTTAACCCAATCCTCTGTGATGGGCATATCTCGACCCCATCATATGATCATTCGGTCATCTGTGTTGGGCATGTTTCTACCCCAACACAAGACCATTCAATCCGAACCTTTATGATGGGCATATCTCTACCCCATCATATGATCATTTGACCCTATGTGTTGGGCATATTTTGACCCCATCACAAGATAATTCAACCCGATCATCTATGTTGGGCATGTTTCGACCCAACCACATGATCACCTACTAGTGGTGGATAACGCCCTTTGTGGAACCACTCTAGTATCCACTCAAATTTGACTCTCTAAGGATTATCCCTCCCTTTCGTTAGAATCAAAACCTTCAATTACATCCTTAAATCCGGTCAACACAAATATATGCACTAAAACTTCATTCTACTGCATATAATGGGGGTCCATTTATTGGCCTCATTTATGTATGAGGTCATTAAGACCCACTTGGGTTTCTTTTTGGTGACACAGTGATTAGGAAGTCTCTACTCCCTAATTATATAGGTCCTTAATAAGGCCCAAATCAACCTTAATAAAACACAATCCCACCTTTTAATCTAATTCTCATATCAACCACTAATAAACATTCAATCAACTTCCAAATCCCATCCAATCATCAACAATCATCTCTTTGATTGTTAGTGATATGGATAAGACACCCCTAATCATCTAAATCCAAACCCAATCAAATTTAAAAGTTTCAAACCAATTATAAGGGCTAAGGACTAAGATCCTGAAACCATTTATAGGGGAATTTTTAAATCCCATGGAACTCAGCCTAATGACCTCTAATTTTGGGTCTATCAATTTAATTTTTTTTAGGCATGTCTCTAAGGTCAACCATCCAAATTTGAGCTCAATCCAACATTCCTAGCCCCTAAAACTGAATCTTTTCCCAAAGGCTGCAAAACCTTAAGTTATTTACAACCCATGTAACTGGACTTGCCATCCAATGGATCTAGGCCCTGGGATACTTTCCAAACCTCCCAATTATATGCATGACATCTATTAGGACTCACTAAATAGTTATCTACACTTTACTCAGCCCAATTTAACCCAAAATTCACCAGGGTCAAAATGACCAAAATAACCTTTAAAGGAGTTTTTGGTCGTTTTCCCCAAGTTAAATTCAACCTTCTCATTTCAATCCTCAAAACCAATCCTAATGGATCCTAAACACCATTTGGAACACATTGGACGTAAATATACACTTATGTTTGACCTGGTTGACCAATTCAACCATGGTTGATCAAGGTGACCCTTAAGGGGTTTGAATCCCCATTTCCAACCAAGTTTGACCAAATCTTCCATATACCTCCATTCATTCAAATCCTTTGACCAAGAACTTCTCGAACTCATTTATACCCACGGGGTCCTCAAGAGCCCCCCTTGAGGACCCAAGCTTTGGGCCCACATGGGTTAGCCATTTGGTTTGACCCAAGTACCCTAAGAGAGGTCTACCTTGAGCCATTCCCTAGTCCAATCCAAATTGGATCAAACCCATGGTGGTATTGGGTGTCCCTTGGCCCAATACAGCTTCCTCAGTCAACCCACCCATTGGGTCTTGAACTAGGAGTTAGGCTAACCCAAAGTGGCCAAAACCACTTGGGATTGATCCAACTCCTATTTTAAGCCAAACTGAACCTAGACAATACTTCCACTAGGTGGCCCTAGGTCCAACACGCCTACCCTAGCCATCCCAGCCTTTGTTTGACTTGGGTCAACCTCTAGGCTAGACCAAAGTGGTCAAAACCGTACTAACTCGAGCCATCTCACATTTCAGGGCAATTCAAACTCAATTACCACTTGCCTTAGGTACACCAGAGCTTGACCTACCACCACATCTGACCCATGTCCTGACCTAACCTGGGTTGAGCCTAAACCATCCCAAACTATATAGGTTTGGGTCAACCCGACCATCTAAATGAATTGGACTCCCCTATATCCGGTTGAGCTCATATTCAAGCTCGCCACATTCCCATTGCCCTTTCCAGATCACCCTGACCTAGACCCTAGCCAGTGGCAGTTGGAACCAATAGAGAATAAGCTATGGTGGTTCCCCTTCTTGGGCCTGACCCAAAGGCTTTCGAAGCCTAGGCTTGCCAGATTCAAGCTCACAGACCTCTAAGATTATGTCCCCTTCCACTTGGAGGCCATCCAACGGCTTGCGCAGTCAATCCTAACTGTCTATGGTTATGGGAGTGACATGAATAGGGGGCAATCTACCAGACATCCCCATTTGAATTCAATCCACCAAAATCACTCCCTAGAGCTCCCTCAGTGCTCCTCTCTCATTTTTTTTATCTCTCAGCCTCTCCCATCCATCTGTTTGAGCAAACTCTAGTAAACTTCATGTACGGTCTGCTCAAAGTCACACCTCAAGCCATCCTCCAGTCCCAACGTCTAAAGGAGAACTGTTCATCTTCAATTCCTGAAGCTTCTTGATCGAAAAAAAAAACTATTCATTGGTTTCTACATGGTGAGAACCCTATCCCGAGCTCCCTAGATAGGTAGTTAGGCAAGCGTGAAGGAAACCTTCACTCCAATGGATCTCCACTATTGAATTGAAGGTTTCATCATCCTGATGCTTCCTGAGAAGTTTGGTGCAAATCTACCAGCGGGATCAGACGGATCATGCCGGATTAGCTTAACGGTTTTGGTTGATAGTGGGAGGTTGAAGATGAAATCATGACTATTTATCTAGATCAATGGACTATGTTCAATCCCATAGATTTGAAATCATTTAATCACGTTCATTTGATCATTAATCTGATGGCTAGGATTAACCCCACGGTTACATAGTCAGCGCCATTGATTGGCTTCCTAATCGGGGCGCGTCGCATATAAAGCACTGGAAGACTGTGTAATTCTGGTTTAATTAAATGCAAAATTTATGAGAAACTTCAAAAATTTTGATCTCTCAATCAACTTGGTTGAATAAGGTGTTCCTAGACTCGTTGGAAAGATCTCAGAGAGATCTTCAAAAGCCCTATAGTCCCAGGCCTTATTAGTATTTGTATTAATCTTAATTTTAGTTTAAATGTTTTATGTATTATTTCATTTATGTGTTAAATTGAAGTCACCATGGCCTAGGACTTTGGGAGAGTGAACTTAGACATGTCTATGACATGTCAAAAATTTCCCTCCCCTGTTTAAGGAATTTAAGGGAAATTTCATGCCAATTTGGATTCATTGGTCATGATTTGACCCTTAATGATCTCTCTAATGAGAATTAGGATATGTTTTTTGGTGTGATGATAATGCTTAGCATAGGAAGTGTAGAGCCATTGATTTTCCCCCAATAAGAGCTTAGGATAGATTGCTAGGATTTTTCCAAGGAGACTTAGAGGTCACCTTAGGTGGATTGGTTAGCTACCTTAGATAGTTCCATTTGTGCTCATATTTAGTGTATTTGTACCTTGAGGTCAGGTGATCTCATGATCCAAATTTTACTGGGTTTGGTGTTTGTTTGGTCCACCAAATAGGAGCCTTAATGTCCCTCCCTAGAATTGACTAAGAATCCTAAATAATTCACAAAAAATTCATATTAAACCCAAAAAATTCATATAAGGACACTAACTAACTCTTATTTAACTCTTAACACATGAAAAATAAGAACCATATTAGATAACCTTTAATTTTATCACAATTTAATTTTCAAAAAAACCTAATAATTATATCTAATAATTAATTAAAAATTATTTTAGAAATCCCAAGAAAAATTCCAAACACTTTAAATTACCCCCTTAGGTCATTCTTGGCCTTTTGGGGTGATTACATGCTATTTGGAGTTGATTTGGATCAAAAATGTCAAAACCTTCCTAATTAAGTAATTTTAAAATTCAATTAATTGAGAAAACTTTGAAAAATTATAGTTAATTCCGTTAAAATATAATTTAATCAAACACAAAGAAACCTAACTCAAACTAAAATATAATATTTTATAAAAATATCAAACCTTCAAAATTTAGTCAAAATAAAAAAGTCAGCTTTCTTGTCAACCATAGTTCAAATTTAAGGATTAAACTTCGAAAATTCATAACTTTCCACACAAAATTCCAAATTAAGCAAACCAATAGTCTAACTACTCATCATAAGGTCTAATATTTTGATTAGAAATATTAAACTTTCCAAATTAACTTTTATTTTTAAAGTCAACCTTTTAACTACTTTATTAACATATTAAAATAATTCAAATAATCCTTAAAAATCCAATAATTAATTAAAATTCCAGAAACCTCTAATTTGATTAATAAATAATTTTAAAAAATATTCTAATATATATCAACCACTTTAAAAATGAAGTTTATTAGATGGACTACTCCGGATTGTGGGGCTACGTGTGCTAAAGAGGCCTGGTTCCAAGAGTCTAGTGGCACAACAACACGAATGAATTCAATGGAGTGTTAAATATCAAAATTAATTTACTCTTAATTGTTTAACCAAATATATTTTTTTTAATTCCACTACATCAATAAGGTTTTTAGGACAGACTACTCTAGTTTGCGGGGCTACGTGTCATAAGGAGGCCTGGTTTCTTGAGCCTGGTGGCACAATGCCATGAACCTGTTGATGGAAAATATAAATTAATCTAACTTTTAAAATTAGTAGTTAATTGAATTAATTAATACTAATCAAACTTTAAATTTCTAACCAACTAAATCAACTTAATAAACCCTGATTGCTACTAGGTAACCCAAGCTTATGAGGGTATTAACTTAGCCCCAAGGAAGGTGAAATAAACTTCACGGTCTCATTGTGCAATAATAGTAGCAATCATTCAATAATTAAAATACTAATATATCAAGCTTTAACACATTAATACTTAAACTCAAACATAAAGTTCTCCTTTAGCCTTTAACAAACTCAAATATTAGACAACTCCAACAAACTACCTAGTTTAGGATCTACCCCAGCCACACGACATACTACACACACTTTAGATGGTTTGCTAGGACAACCAAATCTAGATCTAGGTTATATATATATATATATATATATATATATAACTACTTGGGAATGAATTTGATTTATTAAATATTTAGGATAACCTTACAGGAGAGTCTAGAATTTTTTATTTTTATTAATGTAATTTGATTAAGTATTGAGTTATGAAAGTGTACATTTGAGTTGGAATACACAGATCCAAAGGTTGGATTATAAAGAAGAAGAGATACCCCTTAGGGGGATAGTTCTTTTTCATTTAGAAGTCCAAATTTGGATCATCTTTTCATACCCAAAGTGGAAAGCATAACCTTCCCCTCGAGGAAAGAGTTCTCTTTTTCATTTGGGTAGTCACCTATGAAGAATCTAAGGAGCCCGAATGAGAGAAGACCAAAGAATTGAAGACAAAGAGTATCCCACTCAAAGTCACTTGCGTCTATACTAAGATTAGAATTTGGGTTGCTGTCACTGGTGCCCGGCCAAGAAAGTTTGCCTATGGACATTTATTAATTAGTTTAATTATATTTGATGTGTTTACTCTATTATATATAAACTTGCCTATTTTTCTTAGTTTTTTTTTACGATTGTGTGCTGCTTTTGATTTAGCTTGGATATGCGAGACTTGTGAGGGTATGAAAATTCTTTTACTCGTAATAAAAAATTAAAAATTTTAGGAGTTAAATAATATAGAAAGATAATGATCTAGGGAATCAGCCGGAGATCATCTAATATCACATGCATATCGATGCATTCTTCTTTCCTTATTTAAAGACACTTCCCCGCCTGCGGGTAGAGTTCAGATAATCTAATTTTTGAGGATGAGGTGCTGAACCTAGGGAAGCCTAGTATTCTAAAAAACTATTTTTATGCCTTTTTAAAATTTCAAGCATTCATGATTTGGGTATTTTGACCAGCATGTATTGCATTAAAAATACATTTAAAAGAGTCTAAAATTTAATTGTGTATGTATTTAACATTTTTACACAACATAAGTTAGGGACTACTTAGGAAAATCTCTAGATGTTTGTCCCAACTCTCCAAAACTTTATTAAAAATATCCTCTCCACTCTTTCATTAAATGATCAAACTCATGGATTTAAAATCGTTTAGGTGGCTAGGTGGCTCCTCAATCCAGGTCGGGGTAAGGCAAGATTTAAAATTGTATTAGTTAGGTTTGGGGTACCACTATGTGGTGCCCAATTTAGATTTAAGATCCGGGAAAAATTTTGAATCATAAGACCCCAATCTCTGGCAATATAATCCTAAATTTATAATAAAATGCTCAAATCAAATTAAATCTTCTTTCAATCTAAAATTTAAAGCCCAACCCTTATATTAGAAAGGGATACTTCTAGATTATTCTAGAATCCCAAAGTGTCCTCTACCCTTCTTCCTTTGATCCTACTAATAAGTGCTCCTTTTTGATTCATTTCCACTTGAAATTTTAAAATTCACCTCCTCTGATATCAATCTTAGAAAATCATTTAACAAAATTTTGTCATTATTTTAATTGAGAGTATTCATAGGAAATCTCAATTTCCTATAATATAATTAACTGCGAGGGCTTATGCTTGTAGAAGATTTAGAGCCCACATCCACCTTTTTAAAATCAAATTTCAAAACTTAAAATTAATCTTCTTGGGAAAAACAAGCCGATAGCGATCATTATCTTCGTGTTCCATCGATCAACAATAAATGATATCTTCTCTCTCTGGAGAGATACATCAATTGTTATTGTGACATGGAATATGAAATTACCGATCTCTCATCTGGGTTATAGTGGTTGAATATTGATAGAATCTTGTTTCAACCCTTCGGGATCGTATGCGATTCTTATTTGAATTCAACAACTACAATCAGGATGACAACTTTCAATATCATTATCTGAACCAGTTAGCAAACGATATCCTTGCCTTTATGGGAAATCTATTATTTATAATGAGATGTTCAATCTTGAGACTGTAACTTTAAAACTCAAATTTCCCAAATAAGATTAGATCTCTCAAAACCCTTTTTCAAAACTCCACCAACAAATAAACAAGCTACTAGGAAAATCATGATTGATGTGCACAAAGGAGAATTAATTATATGGGTTCACATTCAAGAATTGACTATTGATGTTCTAAAATCTATAAAATTCCCTCATGAAAAGAATAAAGTTTGCTTTAGAGTTGGAAGACACTATAGTAGAGTATTTAAAAGAAGAATTTTTAGGAGGGAAATTGTTGGAAGAAGAAGTAGAGGATAATTATGAGGATGTAAGAAAATCTATTTCATCAATTGGAAGTAATACTAGAATATTTAGGGAAAATTTTGGAACATTAGAGACTGCATCTTTGGGTAAAACTTGGAGTCCTTGCGTGAATGAAGCTCCTAACTTAAAGCTTAAGGTTTTGCCCAACTATCTTAAGTATGTTTTCCTTGATAATAATTCAGCTTTACTTGTAATCATTTTTTTCAAATTTAGAAAAATATCCGGAAGGTAAGTTGATTAGGATTTTAGGAGAATTTAAAAAATATTTTGATGGATAATTGCTCACATTAAAAGATTTAACCCTTTTGATTTATATGCGTATAATTTTAATGGAAGCAAATTCTATACTGAAAGCTGATCCTCAAAAAAGACTTAATACTTCCATGAAAGAAATTGTTGAAAAGGAAATACTTAAATGGTTTGATGCTAGGATTATTTATCCTATTTCAGATAATTCTAGGGTGAGTCATATTCATTGTGTTTCTAAAAAGGGTGGCTTGATTATAATATCCAATGAACACAATGAACTTATTCCTAGTAGAAATCACTGGGTGTGGAGAATTTGTATAGACTATAGGAAGTTAAATAAAGCCAATAGAAAATATCATTTTACTACTTTTTATATGGATATTCAAGGTATCACCAGATTCCTATAGCACCCGAGGACCAAAAAAAGACAATCTTTACCAATCCTTATGGGGCATTTAATTATAGGAGAATGTTATTTGATCTTTGTAATGCTCCTGCTAATTTTTAAATATGTATGATGTCAATTTTTTCAAACTTTATTGAGTAGGGTATTAAAATCTTTATGGATGACTTCTTTGTTTTTTGGTACTACATTTGATTCATGTCTTGAGTATTTAACTTCTATTTTGAAAATATATGTAGAGATAAATTTAGTTCTAAATTGGTAGAAATGTTTATTCATGGTGACTGAAGGCATTATCTCGGGGCATTAATTTTCTAAGGAATAAAGATAGACATTGTTAAAATTCATGTCATAAAGAAATTGCCCCCACCAAATTTTGTTAAAGGAATTAAAAGTTTTCTTGGACATGCAGGATTTTACAGAAGATTTAATAAGGCCTTCTCTAAAATTTCTAAACCTTTTTATCATTTATTAAGAATGACTTTCCTTTATTTTTGACACTACATATCTTGAAGCTTTAACACTTTGAAATAATATTTAAATATTTCTCTAGTTATTATTGCTTGATTGGTCCTTACCTTTTGTAGTGACGTGTGATGCTTTTGTAGTGATGTGTGATGCAAATAATTTTGTTATTGGTGTTGTTCTTGGACTAGAGCAAGATAAGAAATTTTATGTCATTTTTTTGCTAGTAGGACCTTAAATTCTATACAATATAATTATAAAACTATTGAAAAAGAATTCCTAGCAATTGTTTTTTTTTTTCTTTTGACAAGTTTAGATTGTATTTAATTGGTACAAAAGTTATTATTTATACTGATCATTCTACAATAAAATATCCAATGAGAAAGAAAGACACCAATCCTAGATTGGTGAGGTGGACTCTTCTATTACAAAAAAATGATTTAGAAATTTTGGATATGAAAGGAACTGAAAATCAAATGGTTTGTCATCTTTCAAGACTATCAATTGAATTAAGGCATGCATAAAATGAGGTTGAAATTAATGAGTATTTTATTGATGAATAATTATTTTCTTTGCATCTAAGCACACTACCATGATATGCCGATATTATCAATTTTATTATTAGTGGTATACTTCCATGTGATTTATCTTCAATTCAAAAGAGAAAAGTTTTGCATGATACCAAATAATATTTTTAGATGAACCATATATATTTAAGGCTTGTGATGATCAAATTATTAGAAGATGTATCTCCAAGGAAGAAATAGAACCAATCATTATGGAATGACATTATTCTCATTATGGAAGGTATTTTAGAGGTTTTAGAAGTGCATCTAAAATTTTCTAATTTGGATTTTTTGTCCTACTCTTTTTAAGGATGTCAATGACTATATTAGAAAATGTTATCAATGTCAAAGAGTAGGCAATATTTCTAGGAGAAATGAAATGCTCTTGAATTATATTTTAGAGATTGAGATATTTGATGTTTGAGGATTGGTTTTTATAGGACCATTTGTACAATCTCATGGATGTCAATATATTCTTATTGCCATAGAGTATGTATAAAAATTGATTGAAAGATTGCCAAACTCTAAAACTGTTGCTCAAGTTGTACTTATATTTTTAAAGAAATATATTTTTTTCTATATTTGGAATACCTAGAGTTTTAATCAACGATGGGGGAAGCCATTTATATAATAAGAGGATAGAAGTAGCATTAAGAACATATGATATTTATCATATGATTATAACAGCTTATCATCCCCAAATTGTTGGATAAGCTAAAATTGTTAATAGGGAGATTAAAAGAATTTTTGAAAAATAGTTAGTTCTAATAGAATAGATTTAGCTACTAAATTAGATAATGCATTATGAGCCTATAGAACTTACTTTAAGACTCCTATTATTATGTCTCCCTATAAGCTAGTTTTTTACAAAATTGACCACCATCCTGTAGAATTAGAGCATAAAGCATTCTAGGCTGTTAAGGAATTGAATTAATCTTAAGGGAATAAAGGTGAAAAGATTAATACAATTGAATGAATTGAAAGAAATATAAAACGAGGCTTGTTAAAATGCAAGGATTTATAGAGATAAAATTAAAAAAATTGAATAATCATTAGCTTCTAAAGAAAGAATTTACCCCTGGACAAGATGTTTTATTTTTTAATTCCAGACTTAAATTATTTTTAGAAAAATTTTAATACAAGTGGTTAGGACCATTCACTATTATAAAAGTATTTCCTTATGGAACTGTTAAAATTCAATATAAGAAAAGTTTGCATGTTTTTAAAGTTAATATCCATAGACATAAGCCCTATTTAGGTGGAAACATTAAGCATTTGAGAAAAATAGCTGAATTAGTTCATCCTACATTATTATAATTGATATAGTATTGCTAAAGACTATAAAATTAGTGTTGATGGCAGAAAACCCACTTGTGATTAAAGTTATTTGTTGTTATTTAGTTCTTGCCTTAAATGTAGTGATATCTTTCATATATAATTTTCATGTTTAGTATACTAATTTATTGATAGTTTTTGATATGTTATGTTATTTACATTTAATTAAATTTCTTTATGCTTAAACTATTGTATATTATTCTCTACCATTATTGCACTTGATTACCTATTTAGCCAAAATAAAAATTTTAATTAAAAACAATGTAAAATTAGGATAATAATAAAATCCTAGATTATAGTTTGATTAAACATTGCATAATAATTTACAAATTGAAAATTTAACACTTAACTAATCTAGATTATTTAAGCTTATTGATTTGATTTTGAATTTTGAAACTATATATTAACTCATTGACAACTGAATAGAAAATTGAGTAATTAAGTTTAAGGAATATATGAGTGTAACTTAAATTTTAGAAATTTATATGTAAGCTTAAAAATAAAATTAGTACTCTTACTAAATCCTTACATTAACTCAATCAAGATTTTAAGACGATGAAATCAAAACTAATATTCAAAATCATTAAGTACTCCAAAAATAGTAAAGAAAAAAAAATGTGAAAAATTCAAAAGAAAATTTCACAAAAAAGACAAAGATGAATACATTTAAAAATTGATATCAGTTATAGCTTAAATTTATAGGCATCCTAATACGTAAGGATAAAGTAAGTGAACTAGTGCATGTGACGATGCACTAATAATTTTTTAATATTTCTATGAGCACAACTAATCCCTAGATTATATTATTTATTTATATATTTAGAAGTTAATTTTATATTTACAAATATAGTGGATAGATTCAAAAAAAGTAATAGCAAGGGTGACTGATTGGAATAAATGTTATGTCTTTTCATATTTGAATTATAACTTGTTCATTCCAAATTACTTTACATTATGCTGTATTATCCTATATTTTAGCAATTTTAAATTATTAATTTTTTACTTTGGCTATTTAAGTGATCTAGTGGTGAATGTAATTATTGCTTAAGGACAAGAAATAGTTTAAGCTGGGAGAAATTTGATAAGTGTAAATTATGTACTATTTTAGTTATTTAAATTTAGTAAAAATGTGATATTTTAATTATATTTGTACAAGAATTGTACAGGACAAAGTAAAAATTATAAGTGTTGGACAACACCGCAACGCCATCAAGTATAACACTACAGTGCTTGCTCAATTAACGCATGAGCACCAATTTTAATGTGGTGGTGCCAGCCTTCTCTATTTACAAGCATCGATGTGTCATAAATACCAATATGACAATGCATCACAGTGCTATTTGGCCCAAAACTAGCAGCACAACATTGGGTGTCTAAATCTATGTAGGAGCGACACCATCTCAAACATCATAGCACAAAAATTTCATTTCAAGCGCCATAGCACTCATTTTTAGGACACCATAACAGAGCAGTTATAACTTCTAAGAACCACATCGATTTAGCAAAAATATGCATTGATTCCTTCAGTAAATGTGCCATATCACCCAACACTACAACGGAGATAACATTTCAGCATGAAGGCGCTAGTTCATTTTTCATCGCAGTAGTGCCAGCTTGTTCGGCATCACGACGCTTGAGCTCCATCCTACTCTTGTTATAAATAGTTTTCAATTCTTCTTTTGGAGAAGTTCAGTCCCTTGAGTATTTTTTTTTATTTTTTTTTTCAGTGTGTGTCTTTAGTGCCACCTTAGAGTAAAGTCTAAGAGAAGTTAGGTAAGTGTAAGATACTATCTTTGGGAGATCTTAGTCTGTGTTTGTATAAATAACTCTATAAGTTATATAAGGAGTATGGAGAAGATCTTTATATCCTTCATGGTGATAAACTTCTTACTACTTCTCTTATACTTTATTCTTCTATGGATAAAATGAATATAAGTTTACTTATTATTACTTCCATGTCTGACCAATTCTCTTATTTTTTACTCATGATGTAAAGAGCATATTAAGTGCTAGTGTAGACTCTTCTACTTCAATAAAAATATTGATGTTTTTAATATATCCCATTCTTTATTTAATGCATATATTAGCTATTTGTGTATTTAAAATCTATTGTGGTGTATAGCGTCGATGGAGGAATGCTATACTAATTAAAAATATTAAATTAGAATACTAGCATACCTAGACATAGGATGTTTGAATATTTTAGGTTTTATGGAGATAGAAAAACTATAAGAAGGCCATAAATCTTTCTTTTCACTCCAACAAATTCAATAGAGATCTAGGGATGCACATTCTTTGATCCACATCTACATTTAAGATTCTCATTATGAAAGATATGTAATTTACATCCATAAGTCTAAAACACCTTATTTCATGAACATCAACTTTTTTTTACTTGTATTTTTATTCAGTCATAAGAACTCAAAACATCATTTTACATTTCAGTAGGATTAAATAATGCAATTAGAGTAAGCAGTAGTAGTTATATTGAGATTTAGTAGAACACTTTCTTGTGGGTTCAACACTCTACTACATCACTTTATTGTTTTAGCACATATACTTGCGTACATCAGTGGGCTATTTTTTAATTTTATATCAAAGAAAACCTAAGCACATATACTTGTGGCCACAGTGCTCGTTATCTCAGCGATGTATTATTCCTAGGAAAATTTTTCAGTGCCCAATTTTCCTACTCAAATCATTTCATAGATACTATAAAATACTATAATTCTTACCATGTCATTTTAGGTCATTGCAAAAAGACTGAACACTATAGCAAAGGATATGATAGAAGATATACCCAATAAACCTAAATTTAATAATTATGAATCATTCAAAGAGCGGCCCATCTAAGCATCATTTAATTCAAAAAACATAAATGATAATAGGATTTAAAATAATCTTCTAACTTAAAAGTTATTATGACATTCTTTACTCGATGTATTTTTGCTTTATTAATTCTCTAATGCTTTTTCCAAGCCATTCCTCAAATATATAAGAGAATCAATGGATATAAGAGTTTCCGCCAATGAAGAGTAGCTCAAGGGTGAAGCACGCTCGCGGAGAGGCCGGCGAACTTCTCCCCACTCCGGCGGGTGTAGTGCTGGTAGGATAGCCTCTAAACTTGAATTATATTTGGAGATTGAGATATTTGATGTCTGAGGATTGGTTTTTATAGGACCGTTTGTACAATCTCATGGATGTCAATATATTCTTATTGCCATAGAGTATGTATAAAAATGGATTGAAAAATTGGCAAACTCTAAAATTGTTGCTCAATTTGTACTTAAATTTTTAAAGAAATATTTTTTTTCTAGATTTGGAATACCTAGAGTTTTAATCAATGATGGGGGAAGCCATTTATATAATAAGAGGATAGAAGTAGCATTAAGAAAATATGATATTTATCATATGGTTATAACAGCTTAGCATCCCCAAATTGTTGGATAAACTGAAATTGTTAATAGGGAGATTAAAAGAATTTTTGAAAAATAGTTAGTTCTAATAGAAAAGATTGAGCTACTAAACTAGATAACACATTATGAGCCTATAGAACTTACTTTAAGACTCCTACTATTATGTCTCCCTATAAACTAGTTTTTTACAAAATTGACCACCATCCTGTAGAGTTAGAGCATAAAACATTCTAGGCTGTTATTGAATTAATCTTAAGGGAATAAAGGTGAAAATATTAATACAGTTGAATGAATTGGAAGAAATAAAAAATGAGGCTTGTAAAAATGCAAGGATTTATAGAGATAAAATTAAAAAAAAAAAACTGAATAATCATTAGCTTCTAAAGAAAGAATTTACCCCTGGACAAGATGTTTTATTTTTTAATTCCAGTCTTAAATTATTTTTAGAAAAATTTAATACAAATGGTTAGGACCATTCACTCTTATAAAAGTATTTCCTTATGGAACTGTTAAAATTCAATATAAGAAAAGTTTGCATGTTTTTAAAGTTAATGTCCATAGATAGAAGCCCTATTTAGGTGGAAACATTAAACATTTGAGAAAAAATATCTGAATTAGTTCATCCTATAATATTATAATTGATATTGTATGGCTGAAGACTAGAAACTTAGTGTTGATGGCAGACAACCCACTTGTGATTAAAGTTATTTGTTGTTATTTAGTTCTTATCTTAAATGTAGTGATATCTTTTTTATATAATTTTCATGTTTAGTATAATAATTTATTGATAGTTTGTGATATGTTTTGTTATTTACATTTAATAAAATTTCTTTATGCTTAAACTGTTGTATATTATTCTCTACCATTATTGCACTTGATTACCTATTTAGCCAAAATAAAAATTTTAATTAAAAATAATGTAAAATTAGGATAATAATAAAATCCTAGAGTATAGTTTGATTAAACATTGCATAATAATGTACAATTTGAAAATTTAACACTTAACTAATCTAGATCATTTAAGCTTATTGATTTGATTTTGAATTTAGAAACTATATATTAACTCATGGACAACTGAATAGAAAATTGAGTAATTAAGTTTAAGGAATATATGAGTGTAACTTAAATTTTAGAAATTTATACGTAAACTTGAAAATAAAATTAGTACTCTTACTAAATCCTTACATTAACTCAATCAAGATTTCAAGATGATGAAATCAAAACTAATATTCAAAATCATTAAGTACTCCAAAAATAGTAAAGGAAAAAAATATGAAAAATTCAAAAGAAAATTCCACCAAAAAGACAAAGATGAATAAATTTAAAAATTGATATCAATTGTAGCTTAAATTTATAGGCATCCTAATACGTAAGGATAAAGTAAGTGAACTAGTGCATGTGATGATGCACTAGTAATTTTTTAATATTTCTATGAGCACAACTAATCCCTAGATTATATTATTTATTTTTATATTTAGAAGTTAATTTTATATTTACAAATATAGTGGATAGATTCAAAATAAGTAATAGCAAGGGTGACTGATTGGAATAAATGTTATGTCTTTTCATATTTGAATTATAACTTGTTAATTCAAAATTACTTCTAGATTATGTTGTATTATCCTATATTTTAGTAATTTTAAATTATTAATTTTTTACTTTGGCTATTTAAGTGATCTAGTGGTGAATGTAAGCTGGGGGAAATTTGATAAGTGTAAATTATGTACTATTTTAGTTATTTAAAATTTAGTAAAAATGTGATATTGTAATTATATTTGTATAAGAGTTGTATAGGAAAAAGTAAAAATTATAAGTGTTAGACAACACCACAGCGCCATCAAGTATAACACTACAGTGCTTGCTCAATTAACGCATGAGCACCAATTTTAATGTGGTGGTGCTAACCTTCTCTATTTACAAGCATCGATGTGTCACAAATACCAATACGACAATGCATCACAATGCTATTTGGCCCAAAACTAGCAGCACAACATTGGGTGTCTAAATCTATGTAGGAGCAACACCATCTCAAACATCATATATAGCACCAAAATTTCATTTCAAGCGCCATAGCACTCATTTTTAGGACACCACGGCAGAGCAGTTATAAATTCTAAGAACCACATCGATTTAGCAAAAATATGCATTGATTCCATCAGTAAATGTGCCATATAATCAAGCACTACAGCGGAGACAACATTTCAGCATGAAGGCGCTAGTTCATTTTTCATCGCAGTAGTGCCAGCTTGTTCAGTATCGCGGCGCTTGAGCTCCATCCTATTCTTGTTCTAAATAGTTTTCAATTCTTCTTTTGGAGAAGTTCAGTCACTTGAGTAATTTTTTTATTTTATTTTTCAGTGTGTGTCTTTAGTGCCCCTTAGAGTAAAGTCTAAGAGAAGTTACGTAAGTGCAAGATACTATCTTTGGGAGATCTTAGTCTGTGTTTGTATAAATAACTCTATATGTTATACAAGGAGTATGGAGAATATCTTTATATCCTTCATGGTGATAAACTTCTTACTACTTCTCAAGTACTTTATTTTTCGATAGATAAAATGAATATAAGTTTACCTATTATTACTTCCATGTCTGGCTAATTCTTTTATTTTTCACCTATGATGTAAAAGGCATATTAAGTGCTAGTGTAGACTCTTCTACTTCAATAAAAATATTGATGTTTTTAATATATCATGTTCTTTATTTAATGCATATATTAGCCATTTTTGTATTTAGAATCTATTGTGGTGTATATCGTCGATGGAGGAATGCTATACTAATTAAAAATATTAAAATAGAATACTGGCATACCTATACATAGGATGTTTGAATATTTTAGGTTTTATGGAGATAGAAAAACTATAAGAAGGCCATAAATCTTTGTTTTCACTCCAACAAATTCGATAGAGATCTAGGGATGCACATTCTTTGATCCACATCTACATTTAAGAGTCTCATTAGGAAAGATATGTAATGTACATCCATAAGTCTAAAACACCTTATTTCATGAACATCAATTTTTTTTTTACTTGTATTTTCATTCAGTGATAAGAACTCAAAAACATCATTTTTCATTTCAGTAGGATAAAATCATGTAATTAGAGTAAGCAGTAGTAGTTATATTGCGATTTAGTAGAACACTTTCTTGTGGGTTCAACACTCTACTACATCACTTTATTATTTTAGCACATATACTTGCATACATCAGTGGGCTATTTTTAAATTTTATATCAAAGAAAACCTAAGCATACTTTAAAATCCATAAGTTTCATATTAGTTCATCATAAGCCTAAGAAATCCCATCGCAAGCCATCACGAATCATAAGCAAGGTAGATTGACTTGGGTTTAAGACCATTCCCTAAAGGAGAGCTGAAGCCCCAAGGCGCACAACTAGTAGAGAGCCAAAGTCTTCGGGAGAAGGAAATTCTTCTTAACAAAGTCGCCTTTTTAAACTTAAGTCTCCCCTCGAAGTGGAAGATGTCACAACCTGCTTCACCTAAATGAGTAGTATCATGTCAAAGTCGAGATAAAGGGCCTTTCACTTCCCATGACCTAATTGGAAGATTTTTTTTTTCTTATTTTACACTTTTATCAATACACAACACAAATCCATCATAATCATCTAATATACATGAAAATGAAATCCTAAATTTCCTTTTATATTCATCAAATAAACTTTCAAAAGAATAACTTACATTAATCTTGATTTTACTTTTCTTCTATCAAAACATAAATATACTCATAAATAATAAAAAATACATGCACATATTGAACATATCTAGACTTGGAGCCCAACCTAATCAATAATCTCTATCAACTAAATCTTGACCTTTCCCCGAAAATATTTTCAAACATATGTAGTGAGTAATCAACACTAAGGTGGTTGTAGTGCTATAATTCCAACACTGCAAACACCAAGAAACTCAAATTTCGATCTAATTAAAAGATAGAGAGCTCAGTGCCACAGTGCTCGTTATCTCAGCGATGTATTACTCCTAGGAAAATTTTTCAGTGCCCATTTTTCCTACTCAAATCATTTCATAGATATTATAAACTACTATAATTCTTACCCTGTTCATTTTAGATCATTGCAAATAGACTGAACACTATAGCAAAGGATATGCTAGAAGATATACCCAATAAACCTAAAAATTAATAATTTTGAATCATTCAAAGAGGAGGCCCTAATCACTTGGTGGGCTCACTCGTTAGGATCACATGACCAACCCATCTAAGCATCATTTAATTCAAAAAACATAAATGATAATAAGATTTAAAATAATCTTCTAACTTAAAAGTTATTCTGACATTCTTTACTCCATGTATTTTTGCTTTATTAATTCCTTATGCTTTTTCCAAGCCATTCCTCAAATATATAAGAGAATCAAAGAACTATATATATGGATATAAACATATAAGAGTTTCCGCCAATGAAGAGTAGCTCAAGGGTGAAGCACGCTCGCGGAGAGGCCGGCGAACTTCTCCCCACTCCGGCGGGTGTAGTGCTGGTAGGATAGCCTCTAAACATGGCAACTTTTGGAAGGTGTTGGAAGGCATGGAAACTGAAGCTTGCGACCAGGCTTTGCTGGATGTTCATGCGGCTGGATTTGATCTTTTGCCTAGTGTGGTTTCCTCTGAGGAACAGGAGCAGCAGATGACAAGTGTGGCTGATTCAATCATTTTTTATCGTCCTAACTTTGACTTCATCTTCGATTGCATACCGCGATGGAAGCTTTCGGATGAGCATGAACCGTGTGATTTCCTGGTTTCATCCATTAGCCAATTCTATGACCAAAAGACCAATTGCTACTAGCAAGTGCAAAACGAACCAAAGCTTTGCTAGGTGCGTCATGTGCAGGTTTGTTCGCCTGATATGAATATCCCATTGTGGATGCTGTAGATGATCGTTCAATGTTCGATGGTAGGATTTTGAATGATTTGGAAGGCTTCTTAGCTTCTTCCTGTAGGTTTAACTCTCCTATTGCTGTAGCACAAGATCCTCTTGTAACAGAAATTTGCACTCTAGCTGTTTGTGTGAATGCTTCCAAGCCTATTTCTCATAACTTGAGAGCAGTTAGTGTAGAATTTCAACCCATTTCCAACAAACAGAATTCCCCTAAACAATCTAATGTGTTTGGTAATTGAAGCCCAGACCATTTCTCTTGGAGGAAACCCTCTTATACCCCTTTAGATAAGTTTCTCGAAAAAGAGGTGCTTGATGAGGATTGGATTTCCTTGAGTCTTAACTTTGACAAAGTTCAAGAAAATATTTCAAAATTAGAATGTGCTCTAATTGGGAAACTCCTAGGAAAGCATATCTCATTTGCTTGGCTCCATGGTGAACTATTAAAGTGATGGTCTCATGTTGGAGGGTTTCAATTGATCACCACTGCTCCAAATTGTTTTATTTGTATTTTTCAAAGCCCTGAAGCTCGTGATGTCATCCTTAGGGGATGTCCTTGGATTGTGGCTGGAAGCATAATTGGCCTTGATCGGTGGTCATGTTCCTTCTCTCTTGAGGATATGAAGGGGTTTGTCTTGCCAATTTGCGTGCACTTTTCTTGACTTCCTCTGATGTATTGGGATCCTTCCAATATTACTCGTATGGATGCTATGATTGGAGAACCTCTTTGGATGGATGAACAATCATCCTCTTCGGGTCATACTTACCACTTGTCATTAGTCTCTCGTCATGATACACTCTTCACTCGCCATTTGTCACTCGTCACTCAACATGCCTACACCCATCACCTTTCTCTCGGTAGGTCCACTTAATCATTGATTGCCTACGTGTCAATTGTTCATATATATATATATAATATTTTTAGCTGCATATTGCGCTACGTCTTTTATAAATGAGTATGTTCTTTATATAGCTCTTCATGTAGCCCTATAACTCTATAAATAAAGAGTCAGAGAATAGTTAAAGGAAGAGGACTGAGAATACTTAGAATCTCTCTGTTTTTGAATCTATCAATTTTTTTTTTCTTGTTGTAAGTCTTGGAAGTAAGGTCGGAGTATCACTCACGAAAAAATTTGAATTCAACATGACATAAAGAAAGAAATATTATTGTTATCCAAATTATTCTATTTTCAACTCTATTGTAGTAGTCATTTCTTTTTTTTTTTGAAGAAGCCTAAGAACAAGCACCTGGAAAAACTTATTTTTTATTCTCATATGGCGCCTCTCATTTGTCTTCCTCTTTCTCTTCTCTCTATGTTGCTTCTTATTGTAGGACGCTTCAACAAAATACAATCCTCTTTATATAATGTTTAGTCATGTATATATATCAACTTTGATTAAATAAAGCTAGAGAAAATCATGAAAAAATAAGTGTGGATGAATCTTAAATTAACAGTTATGCATTTTAAAAAATTAAAACCATTATTTAACAAATATAGTTAATATAATTAGACTCTATACTTAATAATTTAAGTCTAAATTTTCAAAGTAATTAATAATTAATTAAATAAAATTTTATTAATAATATTTACACAACTCATCTTAGTCTACTGTTTGGGTGCTTTGGTTATCAACCAAAAGATTTTAGATTTGTGATGTGTGTGTGAATGATTTACTGACTTAAATGTCCAAAAAAAATTGAAGTATAAAAATATGGATGAGGAAAACAATAAACTTGAATCATAAATAGCTAAAGCTCCTTTGTTGTGGTTTAAAAAATAAATAAATGGGCTGTGCTTGGGAAAGGCCGAATTGACTCCTTTGTTTTTTTAGAATAAATTTGGTTTTCATTGACAAGTGTATTTACTTCTCATTTTTAATAAAAAGAACATATTTAAACTTCATTCTTGATACATCATAAAAATTTTATCTTGTTCAGGCACAAATATTCAGGCAAAATCAAGTCATGAACTTTAAAAGTTAAATACATGACAATTTGAACTCTGATTTCAGCAAACCTACAGGCAAATTGAACATCTCAAAAATACGAATCCAACAACATCAAATTCGACTCTATTCGAGCTTAAATGAACCCAAATCAAAGACTCGAAGCTTATTTGAATGTTCAAACCATATGTTGGATGACCAAATGATTTCCAAAAGTGACATGTTTATAATCGAATCGAGCGGCTCGACGAGACGAATCCAACGGGCCCAAGATCATCAAATTCTGATATCATTAAGACATTAAAATGCCCTGTAGATAGTCCACGATCAAGGGGATCAACATTGACCATCAATTCAAACCACTCCCAACTTACCCTTGATCTCCCTCCTATTTATTGGTCATATTACTCTTAAAAAATAATAAATAGACTCATCATTCCTCATGAAAGGGGGACTCAAGTAAGGAAGAGGAGGAGAAGGAAGATAATTCTCTTGCCACAAGACTCCTCCTCGACCACCACCGGACTTTCGTCCGGCCATCGACTGTCGACGGACTTCGGTCTAGCTATCAACGGACGCCAGACTTCCGCCTGATTGCTGATTGACGCCAGATTTCCTCACGACCACCAACAGACCAGGACTTTCGCCTGACTGCCAACTAAAGCTGGACTTTCGACAGACCTCCAACCGACACTAGACTTTCACCTAGACGCCAACTGATGTCGGATTTCTATCTGATCACAGACTGATGCTGAATTTTCGCCTGACCTCCATTCATAACTAGATTTCAACCTAATGATTGACCATTGTAATATGAACGTCCTCAATTTTAAGGACAAATCTGTAACATTTAATCTATTCAGAGATCAGTGGAATAATTTCAACTAGGCATGACCCCATGTTTTTTCCTTTTTCATGGTTTTTTCATGTAAAAATTATGTGTTTCCTTTTTCCTTTTGTTTATGTGTTGGATATCCGTACAATACCAATATGAAAAATTCTAACTATCGTCGTGTATATTCTATCCCACAACAATTCCAAATAAATTAAAACTAAATTTTCTCATGAGATCACTCGAGGAGACCAGTTCCCATTGTTCAGACCCTGTCACATCATTTTACTATAATGCAATATATATATATATATGGCTCGGGTGCTATATATATATATATATATATATATATATATATTAGAAAAAAAAAATCGAAGAATTTTTTATGTTATCTTTTTTTGAAATTTTGTGGCACTTGTTATTTAATAGGAATAATGTAACATGTGTTATAACACAAGTGTGTTAGTGATTAATGAATTTTGATCAAACTCAAGAATACAAATTACAAGGGTTAATTCACAATCTAAGATTTTGTTTGGGATGACTTTTTTATTATTTTTAAAATTGAGTTTTAGTACAAAAACATTATTTTTTTTACTAAAACTCTATTTTAAGAAGCAATAAAAAAAAATATTCCTAAACGAAGTCTAAGTTATACCATGTATTATGTATTGATTGATAATGAAAATATACTTTTCACCTTTTCATGGATAATTCTACAAAATCCTCAAGAAATACTTTCACATCCATCCTTCTCGAAGCTCTAACAATGGCCGAACTTACCATTCCCGCTTCTCTGAAATTTCTCATGTCCAACCTCAAGCTCATATGACACATCCAAATCACTTGTAAAAGCTATCCTATTTGAAAAATCCAAATACACAGAATGTTTTATGTTAACCACTTTGAAGGTCTCTTGAATGGTACACATGTATGTACTCCCAAACAAACCATTTCCACTACAAGCAAAATCATTCATAATGCAAAATACAACTCTTGGCAGCTTCTTGATCAAATTTCTCAAACACAATCTACCCTGCCATTTTGGCTACAATCCTACCTTACATTTTAAATCTAAACTCTATGCATGAAATTTGGACAACCCTAGAGAAGCATCTTCACCCTAAAAATCAGTCAATAGTTATACAATTCAAAAATGACTAAACAACATCTCGATGAAGGATTTCTTGATGACTCAATACCTATACCACATCAAAGCCCTTGTCGACAACATCTTAGCCACCAATTATCATATAGACCGAAATGACATCATTCTCTACATACTAAACCTCCTACCATCCACCTACCAATCCTTCAAAATTTCCATCTACACAAAACTCACTCCAACTCTAAATGATTTGTATTTATTGTTATGCAATTTAAAAGCCCACCACGCACAACTCTTATTGTCGTACAAGACATGTCCTTTTGCTCAAGCAAGGACATACCATCCTACCCACCCGCACAATCCTCATGAAACATCACACCAACCTCTTGCGGTGGTCGGTCTTCATCCACTCCAAAAATAACCTACTAGATTTCAGATGAAATTGGTCATACTGCTATGGTCTGTTGGCATCAAGGTAACCTTCAATACAACACTTCTTCCAATTTTACACCCCCCCCCCCCCTAAACCCTCCAATCAAGCCACTTCACCTTCTCAACCATGGTTCTTTGACCTACGTACCTCCACCCACTTAACGACGGATATTCATCACATTCAAAATCTTTCACCTTATATCAATTCCTAGGTAGTTTAGGTTTTCAATGGAGCAAAGTTATTAATGAATAGCAATGAAAGACGTTTGCTCCCAACTCCACTTCCCAATCATAAGTTTCTTCTCTATAATCTTCTTAATGAACCCTTCATCCCTCATAATCTTTTATCAATTCACATGTTAATGTTACAATTATGGAGATCGACATTGTGTTTTAAAGATTACAAATATCATTGGATGACTATTTAGTTTCTCTTGCTTGATAAATTGTATATTTTTCTGCATGCATGAGTAACATTTCAGGTTTAACATACACAAGGCATCACTAAAAAATATAGTATATGTTAGACATGTTGAAAGAGTTTGTATTTTTTTTCTTGAGTTAATGTATGTAAAAAGATGTATGTTAGCTTAACAAACGTGCACACACAGACAAGAGGGAGTTAAAAATGAATATTTTATTTTATTTTATAATCGTACAATACAATCTAGATCGTATTGTACAATCACTTCAAATAGAAACTAATTTAAATGTTTAATTTAAAAGAAAATAAATTTGAGTTATAACTGCACATTCTGTTCAAATATTAGAACATACAAGATGATTAACAATTATAAAAAACTCCACCATCGAATCCAACTTACTTAAAGTAGGTAAATTTAAATTTTGAAAATTAAATGGTTTGTCCAGTACAATCTATTATAATATTACATTATTTGTCATATATTTAAGGATTCAAATCAGATCTAAATTAATTACATATCATACTGAATGATCGTGCATAGTACATTATGAATAGCCCAAACACTCTCTAAATGAACCTTGGTTTATCCCATATGATCCAATGTTTGATTTGAATTTATCATAAAATATGATTTTAAATCATACCGGACGATCTATGACGGTGTTGAACTGATCGTATTGGATGATCCAAAAATCGTATTGTATGAACAAAGTCAAAAGAATTGAATTACTAGGGTTTTAGGAAGCCCATTATTTAAGCTTTCATAATTACCTAAAAAGTCTTTTGGCAGTTGGAGGAATATTTATTATTGAGAGAGTTTGAAGAAAGGGCATTAAGTAAAGAGAGAGAAAGGGTGAGGTTATATGAGAGGGAAAAGATCCTTATGGGTTTCATTGAAGTGTGAGAGAGGGTTTCACAAGGTTGCTCCGACCAACTTACACCTGAGTTCCTTCATGCATCAGTGTTTGTCTAGAGGAAAGTTATGTAAAGAATACTTTAGTATTAATGGACATTGCTTACTCCACCACACCACGAAGGTAAAATTGATTTTGTCTACTCCTCTATATTGAGGAGGTGAAAGATATTTCAGTTATATGCCGCACTAAGGAGATGAAGGGGATTTTGGCTCTCCACCACACTAAGCAGATAAAGGAAATTTTAGCTCTTTGCCACACTAAGGATTTGAAAGGGATTTTGGATCTTTGCTGCACTGAGGAGGTGAAAGGGGTTTCAACTACTCCGCTGCACCGAAGAGGTGAAAGGGATTTTGGCTACTCTGCTAGACATAGTTAGTGAAAGTGATTTTGTAAGGGCTTCTCTATCTAGCCAAGGGGGAAGAAGGAGAGTTACTATTATTTAGTGAAATACCCAATAAGGAGAACTTTAGGGAGTGGACATAGGTCAGGTTAACCAAATCACTATAAATATTTGGTTTGCATTCTTTTATTTTTTTGTATCTACTCTACAGTTTTTACTTTCATGCATATCCTATTTTATTCAATTTAGTTTGTGTTTTTCTATCTTTGTATTATAAAGATAGTTGTGGTTGATAAAATTTATCTTTGTTTCAAAAAGAAGAAAAAATTTAGAATAATAAAAAGAAAAAAATTTTGTTATTTACCATTTCTATAAAAAAAAACAAATAAAATAATTATTTTGTTTTGCTATTTGCTTATGTGTTAAAATTCTAAATTTAGTTTTTAATTCAAAAAGACTGAAAAAAAAAAGCTTTTTAAAAACCCCAAGTCACCCCCTCTTCATATGTCATTCCATTGTTCAATTGATTTCATAACCAATTATTGAGCTTTCAGTTAACAAATGATTACAAATTGTCTATTTCAATTGACACCGTTAGTTACATCATTAAGGATCTTTCAATCAACGATATTCTCCACCTATAACATAGTTGTAACAAATTAATTACATATCAACAAATTTTCCTTTTTCTAAGTGTTCATTTGAATTAAGAAAGCAATGGTCTAAATTTGGTAGTTTTCATATTACATTGCTTGGCCTTGATTGGCTCCTTTGTTCATTTCAAACTCATGAAGCCATAGAGGAAGTCCTTAATGGGGGACCATGGCTAGTAGGGGGTTTTGTGGTTGGCTTAGACATTTGGTCTCCAACCTTCTCTCCTTATTCTTTGAATGGAATTTCTTCTCTAATTTGGGTTCATCTTCCACATTTGCCTTTACATTGTTGGGATGATTCCAATATCACTAGAATTGTTTCTAGGATTGGAACTCCTCTTTTATTGGATGATAATATGTTTTGATGGGGGAGGAGAGAATATGCTAGAGCTTGCATCCGAGTCAATTTGGATTCTAAACTCCCTGCTGGAATTTGGGTAGAAGGGGTTCATGGAAGATTTTTTCAAAAATTTGAGTATGAAAATCTATCTTCTATTTGCTTTAAATGTGGGAAAATCGAACATATTGATTCTATGTGTCCCAATTCATCACAGAATCAAAATCCTATTGTCAAAGAGATCCTCAAAAATTCATTTCATCCTAATAATACATTGGGACCTTGGAGGCATGTGAAGTTCAAAAATAAGATAAGATCTTTTCCAGATTTCAAAAAGGTTTCAACCATGGATAAACCAAAAGCTGTTGGTGTTATTGCCATGGTAGATGTTGAAGATGAAGGGAAAACAGATTCTTCTGTCCGAAATTCCTAAAGTTGCTGATTTTTTGGGAGCTAAAAAAACAGATTTTGAAACATTATCTACTTTGGCGGCTGATGTTAGTATAAATGGTAAATATACTAATATCATGAATTCTTCTTCTCGTCCATCAGCTGTTAGCTTGAATTTCAATAAAACTATTCTAAAGAAAGATAAAAACTTTTTTAAAAAGAATGTTTCACCCGGTTCAAAGCATGTTTTATTCAAAGAACTTCAAGCATTGGGTCCGGTGAAAGAATTACCTAGAAGGAAAATTGATGAACACAAGGAGAAGAACGTTTTGAAAGGTTCTTCTTCCTTTTTATCCCATTAATATGAAGAAGGATTCGTCAGTGGATAGCAACAAAAGAGTGATACTTTTGAAGATGGAACACAAGGTCTTAAAGTTTGGCATAGTTTTACCAAAGTTTTGGAATTTATCATTGATATGTATTTTCATTATTAGTTTTTATTTCCTTTCGCTTACTTTAATTTGTTATTTTAAATTTTGCTTAATTGTTTATGAGGTCTTTAATATTTATTATTCTCTAACTGGATGGAAACTCTGGGATACTAATCAACCCTCGGGTTGTTTTATATTTTTGTATCCCCTGCATCTCAATAGTTTCAAAATAGGTTATAGTGGACTTCATTACAATTATAATAAGTTTAAAATAACAAATTTATGTTTTAATAAGATACTTTTTCATGTTGAAAAAGGTATCATTAGCTTCTTTTGCCTAGTTTGTATTAGGTTAACTACTTTTTCTTCTTAAATACAATTTTTACATCTTCTCAAAAAAAAAAAAAAAAAAAAAAAAAAAAAAAAAAAAAAAAAAAAAAAAAAAAAAAAAAAAAAAAAAAAAAAACAAACAAACAAACTATACCCCCTCCATTCCTCCCGCTATCCTCCTTGTCATATAATTCTCCATTCATATAACACACCAAGCTTGATCATCCACATCTTGATGTTTTTACCAAGCTTACCAAATACATAAACATTACTTATAATTTAGCTAACTCTATTTTTAGCTCCTCTTGTAATGTGTCCAGGAGTCATAAGTTATCCTTCCCTCTCAAAAATATAACTGCTTTGAAACTATTAGAACTTATACACTCTAATGTTTGGGGATGTCTTTGATCATCACATTAGTTGGATACAAATATTACTTTAATTTTATAGATGACTTATCTAAATACACTTGTCACATTCCTTAGAATTATAAAGTCAAAACATCGCAAAATTTTTTAAAATTCACTTTAATGGCTAGAAATTTATTTAACTCTCCCATTAAATTCTTGGATTGGACAGTGGGGATGAATACACCTCACATCACCTACTAAATATTCTCTCATATCATGACATAACTCACCAATATAGTTATGTAGATACCTAAAAATAAAATGGAGTTGTTGAATGCAAGCATCATCACATCATTGAGATGATCCATACTGTACTTCATGATTTATACTTACCTCTTACCTTATGGCTCGCAACCTTAAAAAATAGCAAACTACCTCATAAACTAGTTACCATCCAAACACTTTCATTCCATCTCTCCTTTATAGTGCCTCTACAAACAACCACCAAATTACAATCATCTAAAAACTTTTAATTTTCTATATTTCTCATGAATGGCACCTCTTTCACCTAACAAGCTCCCCCCATGATGATGGCTGGTAGCCTTTTGGTTAGAATAATGACTAGAAAAAGCTATCAATCTTTAATTAAATATTTATAGCGGTATTATAGAGTTATGGTGGAATGACGAAGGCTTTATAGGGTTATATTATTAGGAATGCCAAGAGTAGTCTAGTTTGGAATTTGGGCTAATTTGAAAGATTACTTTAGGGAGTGACTTTCTATTAGATAAATCATTGGAATGATGGTGGAAGGTTATATAGGATGCGAACTTATGATCTAGAGTTTGGTAGAGTTTAATGGGATGTTGAAATATAGAGAATAATACTAGGTTCAAGTGTTCACTAATTGAGATGATGGCATTATAAAGCATGTTTAAAGTGGGTTTGGAGCTTTGGTACCACAACCCAACCAAATAAGATCCACAAATAAGCCAGGTCCTATCTTGTTGGTTTGTAACAGGCCAACTCCATGATATGAGTTTGGGAAACTATTCAGATTATTCATCTAATTTTTTAAAATGAACAACAAACCACATAGTTGCTATTATTTTCTAGTGCATAAAAAATAAATACATCCATAAAATTCATGTCATTTATTATCAAATATATATGCAATAATTATACTACAGTATATGATTATCCATGACTGTAAAATAGAGCATATTAAATGATTAGCCATGACTGTAAAAACAATTTAGAAAAGAAGTGCCTATATAAAATTGGATCGAATCCTAAAAACTACTACTCAACATGCTCTTTCTGTTTCCAACACCCTTAAAGCAAAAGATAGAATAACTGTGAGCTAACACAGCTTAATAGGCCATATTTGCCAATCTAAATTTTTAAATGAATTTTCTATTAATCATTTAATTGAGTGTTCAAAGTAATATAATAAATTATTGTGATGGTTAGAATAGTAATTATAATTAGTAACAATTCAAATAATAGTACTAGAAAAAGAAATAAATAAGTAATTCATATCTCAAAGCAAAAAGTAATGGATCTCCCTCAAGGGCTTTATGCCTCCCATCAAATAGAATTAAGAGAATTTTGACCTTTATGACTCCTAATAGATAGAATTCATAAAATTCTTACTCTTATGTCTCCCAATGTCTACTAACAGAATGTAGTGTGCATGTAGCACCATGACAGATCTTCCTCCATTCACCCTAACCTCCTTAAAATCACATAATTCAATCAGATAAGCATATAATTCATTGAGTTGCAGTAATAAGAATGCAAATAAAATTATTTTAAAAAATTATAAAAATTCCTTAGTGGTATGCAACCAAATACACTTTAATTATAAAATGTAAAGACTTTTATTACATTATTTAAAATAGAAATTCACTATTTAAGAATGTAACTAAATTATTAAAGATTTTTTAAAACATTATTTAAAGACTTTAATTATATTACAATATTATTTTTTAGAGTTAGCATTATTTTCTAATAATTTAAAATAGCATAATTCTCAAAATCTCCAGTGTAAAATTAAAAAAAATCTCAATATTTGAAATCTCTTTCGGTATAACATACATAAAATTATATGATTTTTTTACAAGTATAAAGTTATCCTCATTTTTATATTATAAAATAAAAACTAAATCAAAGAATTCTGAAAATGTTTATTTTTTTAAATAAAGATAGGAAAAATATGCCCTATCTTGATCAAAGTAACTTTCATAACTAGGCCATCAGCTGAAAAATGACCCGAAGCGACCCAAATCTAGCTTTCTCTCTAGAAATCCCCATCTTTCTATCACTAATCATCTACCTATAGAAATGAAATGGATTTAATTAATAAAAAAATGTTATTTTATATTTTAAAATCAATCCTAGCACTACGGTTCCCAATAGCGCCCTTCACGATACTTCCTTAGAGAGCCCATGGTGCTATGGGGACAAACCCAGCGTCGTTGCACTGATTTAATTTCTAAAATTCTAGAAAGCTCAGCGTTGTAGTACCACCTACCCCATCACCATAATGCCTCGAAAAAAATATATATATATTCAAAAATATACAAACAAACCCCCAAGACCCACTTCAGAATATATGTCAACTTTTATATACACATAAAATACTTCCAAACACATGTAAAAGGGATCAAAAGTGGAAATTCAATAGATTACCTTTTCATATCAAGCTAGAACATGTTGAATTATATATTGATTCTGGAGGTTTCACAACTCTCTCCTCAAAAGAAAATCATTCTTGAAAATTCAAAACTTATACCATTGGAATAGATTAGAATATAACTATTTCATCTCAAATTTCTTCTCCCAAGTAATTTATCTCTTTGTTCTATTCTTCCACTAAACTGTAACCATTGAAATCTATTTATTTCTTAATCTCCTAACATCCTAAGGCAAAATTCTCTTTTGTTGTTCTTTGTAGGTCAAATTGGGGCATACCTCAACTTCTCCTGTAGATATTTGATTCCGAGAATCAAATACCCACTTTCTCAGAAGTGACACTTGAAATACATTATGAATGTCACTCAAATGGTTTGAAACTATAATTTGTAGGCAAATTTTTCAATCCTTTCAATTACTTCAAAAAGGTCCAACAAATCTTGGACTCAACTTTTCTTCTTTCCCAAACCTGCTAATTCCTTTCATCAACCTAATATATATATATATATATAAATTCTTCTACCTAAAACTCTACTGCTTGGTGCTTGGCATCATAATATTATTTATTTTTATCATGCATAGCTTTTAATATAGTTCTGATCAAATGAATCTTTTTAGTAGCATCATCAACTAAAACTATCCCAATTCGATTCCTTTCACCCATTTCTATCCAACATAGAGAACTCTTATGTTTTCTTCCATACAGCTTCATAAGGGGACATACCTATGCTTGATTGAAAGCTATAATTTTAAGCAAATTTGATAAGAGAGATATGATCCTCCAGCTACCACTAAAGTCTAGAACACACAATCTAAAAAGATTTTCCAATACATAAATAGTCATCTTAGACTATTCATCAATTTATGGATGAAAAGCTGCATTGAAATGTAACTTAGTGCCTAGACTCTACCCCTCCATAGTCTAGAGGTGAATCTAACATCTCTATTAGAAATAATAACCTTTCAAATTCCATGTAATTAGATATTCCCATGCATATACACATGTGCCAATGAATATACCAAATCAGACTGTCAAATCATAATAAAATGGGCAGACCTTATTGGATAGTCTACCATAACCTAGATGTTATCATGCTCCTATCTCAACCTAGAAATTTTCATATCAAAATATATGGTTACTTATTTAAATTTTCACTCTGTAATAGGCATTGATTGCAAAAAATCTCTCGGTTGTTAATATTCTGCTTTCGGCAACTAATAGCCTTCAATTTAAAAATAAAATTATCTACATCCTTTTTTAATCCCAGTGACCAAAACATGTATTTAGATTGCTATACATTTTACTGCTTCCTAGATGAATAGTATAACCAAAATAATGAGCCTCATCAGAATATTGGAGCTTAGATCTCCAAAATTAGAAACCCATTACTTATTCTTGCAGAAAATAACTCCATAATCAGATATTCACACTTTAGATTTCTTATTATACTAGATTTTATAAGTTTGTTTTTGGTATTATATATCTAACTTCTAAGATTCCTAAATCATTTCTTATAGAGACAGTTGTATAGTCATCTAAGCCAAAATTCTAGAATCTTATTCAATAGGAGTAATCCCTTCAAATTGAAGCCATATCCTAAATAAAAAAATCATTGAAGATAAGCTAAATTTTTAATATGTGAGAAGACTCCTTATTGAAAGCATATGCAACCAAATTTGCATTAACACGATGATACTGTATGGTCAAATCATAATCTTTAATCACCTCAAGCTATCTCCTTTACCTTAGGTTCAAATCCTTCTCACTGAATATTTACTTCAAACTTTGATGACCAGTAAAAATCTCATATCTTACTCTATATAAATATTAGCTATAAATCTTCAAAGAAAACATAATAATAACAAGTTCTAATCATGTGTTAGATAACTTCTCTCATGTCGTTTCAATTTTCTTAAGCATATAAGCTATAACTTTCCAATGTTACATTAGGACACATCCCAGTCCTTTTAGTGAAGCATCACTGAATAACTAAAGTTCTTTCATGTTGTATGAAAGAGTCATAATCAAAATATAATTCAAATAATCCTTTAACTTTTAAAAGCTAGCTTCATAATCAGATTTCCAAGTAGAAGCTACCGACTTCTATGTTAATCTCATAAGAGGTGCAAAAATTTGAGTAATACCTTTCACAAACTTCCTATAATAACTGACCAAAAGTCATGTATCTAGGATATAATCGTAAGCCATGGCCAATCAATAACAACCTAAACCTTTTGGTGATCTATAATGGCACATGTGATTCTCACAACAAGCCTTGATAATAAAATGTTATTCATGCAAAATTTACACTTGGATAATTGGGCATACAGTTGATGTTGCTTTAGAGTCAGCAGAACAATCCTCAAATGTACTACATATTCTTCATTAAAATTAAAATAAATAAAAATATATAAAAGGATCACAAATTGATCCAAATATTTTCAAAATACCATGTTCGTTAGATTCACAAAAATTGATGGTATATTGGCCACCCTGAAAGGCATGACTAAGAACTCACATCGTTCGTACCATGTGCTAAATGCAATCTTCATCACATATGCTTCTCCCATGTTTACCTAATAGTATCCAAAACTCTAGTCAATCTTAGAAAATATAAAGAATCTAAAAAGCTAATCAAATAAATCATCAATCCTCGATAGAGGATACTTGTTATTAACAGTAACCTTATTCAGCTCTCTAAAATTAAATCAATACACATATGCATCATACTGTATGTTGATTTTCACACATAAAACCCTCAGAATATGCTTTAAGATAGAATTGATGCATTCAAAAACATACCAAAACATCATAAAATAGAAAATGTAGAAATGCAATACATAAGGTATCCTTCTCCCAAGTATCTTCTCTATAGCTCAACTTCAAATCCACTTTTAGAAGCTATACATACAAGATCAAAAACCCATTTCTTTATAGAGGGCACATGAAACTTATTATGAAAAAAATGTATATATATTCAAGAAATAATATATGATACGAAAACTTTCTAGATCTTTTAATTACCTCAAATGGTCTAGTGTACCTTAGACTCAACTTTCTTTTCAAATATGCTAACACCTTTCATTGGGTTAAATTTTATATATACAAAGGCTCCAATCTAAAACTCTATAGAATGACACTTTGAATCATAATACTAATAATGTATATCCTACACATATTTTAAATTATCTTTAAGCATATGAATCTTTTTAGTAGCCTATATTATCTAATAGAGTTAGCTTTATAAGATTTCTCTCACCCACCTTTATTTAAAATAAAGGTATCCTATACTTTTGGCCATATGGAGTTTTTTAAGGGTCATATTAATGCTAGATTGGAATCTATGATGCACAGACACAAACACAATGACACGGATACGATATAACAAGGATGTGGGACACATCAATTATTGAAAAATATATGACACAAATATGGGTTGGACATGGTATTATAATTTATATATTTTAAAAATAATATATAAAAATTGAATAAGTATAATATTAAAAATAATTTAAAAATAATAAGTTATTTAACAATAATTTGTTCTTAGAATGATTAATATTAGGATATGAAGAGTAGGGCATCGATGCCGTGTTTCAAATATTAAGAGAGGAGATAATAATATTGTCGAGAGTTAGACATTGATGTTATGCAGTAAGTATCGAGCATCTATGTCAAGAGGGAATCTGTCATTGATGTTGGGAGGGCGTTGGTCTTCTATGTTAAGAAGAAGTTGGACAAACATGAGTTTCCAAGTTTGTGGGTGTAGAAATTGTTAGCGACAAGCATTACTATAGCGTTAGACTTTAATATTGAGATGATTTTGAGATGTTTATGTTGTAAGGACGACAAACGTAATGTTGAGATGACTTTGGGCACTTTTTATTGAAACCAAAGTAATGACCCACCAAAGAGAAATGAAAAAATATATTATTTGATAAATGGGGTCTAGAGTGAAGGCGATTGATTTGGTGTTGTCGATAGGAGATAAGAAATTTTATTTTTATATTTTAAATAAATAAAAATTTTAATCATAAGAAATTATATTTAGAAAATCATTAAATATTTAATACATGCGTGTTCAATTTATGTTTAATATTTTTAATCAGACAGATTTTCAACGTGCCTTACACATATTAGAGCCGTATTGGATGCATGTCATGTCGGATTCATGTATGACACTGTATGATTCTTTAAGTATAAGTGTTAGTGCATCATAGACTAGAACTTATTATTATATGTAAATTCTATCAGAAGGATGTGGTCTTCCTAGCTACCACTAAAATCCAAAATAAAGAGTCTCAGAAGGTTTTCTAATACTTGAATAATTCTTTCATACTAACCATCTGTCTATAATTAAAATGCCATATTGAAATATAATTTAGTTCCCATATTTACCTGAATACTCCTCCACAGTCTAAAGGTAAATCTACTATCATAAAATAATAATAATTACCTTGGATATTATGTGTAGTCTAACCATTTTACACACAAAAACTTGTGCTAATCTTTCTATGGAATTAGTCTATTAGATCAAAAGAAAATGAACACATTTCTTAGATGATTCATAATTTTCCAAATAGCATATATCCTTGTAAGCCACTTCTCTTTTCAATCTAGCCCACCAGAACATATATTTCCGATAATTATACATCTTACTTCTCCTAGGGTGAATAGTACATCCAGAATAGTGCATGTCATGTAGTATATCATACCTCATATTTGTACAACTAGGAACCTACAATTGATTCTTATAGAACATAAGACTATAATTATTTTCTTGAAGTTCAGTCTTCTTACTAAGCTACATATGAACCACCAATTTTGAATATTCTTCATCTAACTTTTGGGCCTCCAGAATTATTTCATAAGAGAAGGTTGGACAATCATTTATGCAAGTATATCATATTCCATATCGATTCGCTCAACCACTTCCAACTTCAATCTCTAAATTTCTCAAATTATATAAGCATCAAAATTAAGTAGCTAGATTACTTAATATTTAGAAGATTTTCTACTTATAGTGTATGCTACCATATTAGCCTTATAAGACTGATAATGAATACTTAGATCAAAGTCCTTTATTTGCTCAAGCCACTTCTTACGTCTTCCTCATAAGTGATGATATACTTCACTTTGTGGTCAATAAAAATCTCACACTTAACCCCATATAAATAATACATATATATTTTTAGAACAAAAAAAAAAAAAAAAACAATAGCTACCAATTTTAGATCATGAGTCAAATAGTTCTTTTCATGTGGCTTAAATTATCTCAAGGAATATTATGGTACCTTCATATGCTATATCAAAACACATCATAAACTATTTTATGAATCATTGAATAACTAAAATATTTTTGTACTGGATTGGATGGTCAAAATCAGAGCTGAAGTTAGACATTTCTTTATTTTCTAACAACTATACTCATGTTAAACATTCCATTCAAAAGACACTGCCTTCTATGTCAATCTTGTCAGAGGAACACTAACATGAGAAAATCCCTTTACAAATTTTATATAATATATAGCCATACCTAAAAAGTTATGCACCTTAGTTATAGTAGTAGGCCTTGGCTACTTAGTAACTGCTTGCACTTTCTAAGGGTCTACATAAATTCCTTTATTATTTATCATAAGCCCTAGAAATGAGATGATTTCAGCCATAATTTATATTTAAAATTTTTTTACATATAGTCTATATTATCCAAAAGTCTCCATAATATTCCTCAAATAGGTTGTTAATGCGCAGGTGTGATATACACATGTATGCTGCCCTGAATGCATGTATATGTTATGATTTGGATTGAATACATTCAGATTTTTTTGATAAGAATAACCCATTAAATATATAAGTGCAAGTGTCGACCAAGTAATAAACTAATATGAGAGAGTGTCGATCCCACAAGAAAGTATTTTGCTAACATGCAAGTAAACTAGTACTGCATACTATAGCTACAATGCTTATCCGAATAAACAAAATTATGGTTTGGTTATGTCACTATAGAGAATTACAAAGTAAAAGATAATATACCAAATAATAAAATATTTTGGACTAAGGAATTCAAATTACTAAAGTTTTCCTGATGAGACTCGCTTTTGTTGATGTGGATCAGATCTTATGCAACTCTAGATCTCTATAAAGCTTATTGGGATGTAAAGGGAAGTTTATATCTTCCATGTAATTATTATCTATCCATATAATCTAGAAAGTTAAGCATCATATGTCTAGGCATGCAAATATTCCATTTCAATACTCTAATTCAATCAAATACTCCTTCATTAAGGTAATATATAACACAAGTTTTTAACTATATAATGATCATTGTATGCATTATATTAAGTACAAAAGAGAATGAAAACATTCATTATACATGTCAAAGCATAAGATCCTATGTTCGTACTAGCATTAACAGCACAACATTAGTCCAAAATTATGAAATTAGCTAGACATTATAAAGAAGAAAAACAAACTAATTTCTTTTTCTTACATAAAAGAACATGCAAGAGAAAAAGTAAAGTAAAATATCACCCAGATTATGTAAATGCACTCTCCATACTCATCTCCTCTCCAAATATAAGATTTCTCACAACAAGATAGGCTAAGATCTTTAAACAGAATATCTTGCTTTTCCCTTGTCTCTCTTATACTAGATTCTAAGGGAGGCACTAAAAAAAATACAACATAGAAAAAAAATGATAGAACTCTCTAATCAAATGAACTAGAAACTATTTATACTTATATAGAAATTTATTCAAGCACTGCGATGCTGGAAATGTTGGTGCCACTGTATCATAGGAAGAACTTGCACCTAAATGCTATAAGAATGCTCTATTATGACATTGCATTGACTCAATGCATTTATTTGCTAAACTGATGCATTATTTGGCCAATTCAACATGGCTCCATCTTTCATCAATTGCTCTACCATAATGTTGCAAAAATTGAGAGCTACTGTGCTTGAATTTGCAATTTAATACTGCAATGTGGTGAAGCTCGATACTCCAATGCTCAAATTTCCATGACTCGGAGGTTGTAGTACAGATTTATGGCAATATAATGTTATGAAGCTCTACGATGTTCACCTTTACTTCACCAGGACACTAAATTAATTGATATTTTTCCTAAGGCTCTGGTGGTGTGATTTCCTGATCTGGCATTAGGGTGTTGCTATGCTTGTAGTTGGAGCACTACGGTGTTGGTTCAACACTCATAATTTTTTTTCCTTGAGCTTTTCCTACACAACATCAACTAAAAAAATTAATATAATAAAATACTATAAAATTTACACTTAATAAATTCCCCCAACTTAAATTATTCCTTTTCCTCAAGCAATAGTTAATCACCTATTGATTACCTTACTGGCCCGAATAAAAATTGACAATTTAAAATTGATAAAATGTAAAAATACTTCTCTATCTAAATGTAATTAGAATGATCAAAGTAATGCAGTTTTAATTTGAATGATCATAAATAATTATCCTAATCAATCATCCTTGTTATTTCTTAAATTGAGCTTATTCACTATAATCATAGGTGCAATGATGACTATTGATTTTAGATATGAACAATTTATCATTTTGATATTAGTTGTGATTGTAGTTAAATTTAGAGATTCATTGGTGTAACTTTATATGCATTCGTTTATTTACCCTTTTTCTATTTGATTTAAATATTTAGAATATTTTTGGGAATTAAGCTTTATTAGATACCAATTTTTGAGGTACCCATCTTTCTTTATCTTTTTCTTTCTTATGATTTTCATGTTTTTCATATTTTTTTTCTTTTGAGTACTAATAATAATTTTGCATATCTCTTGCTCTTTTCCTTCTAGTAACCCTAAATTAAATTAATGTTAGTAAGCTCATTATTTCCATAGTCAAGTGCAAAATGATTTTCATAATTTAACTATAAGATGGTGGTGAGACCATCAATACTTTATGGTGTAAAATCATGGCTATTAAAATAGAAGCATAATACTAAGTTAAGTTTTGCAGATATGAGGATGTATATGTGGATGAGTGGCTTTATCCTTGGAGATAGGATAAGAAATGAGCATATACATGAAAAGGCTGGAGTAGCTCCAGTGGAAGATAAGATTAGAGAGAGTCACCTTAGATGGTTTGGTCACATTAAATGAAGGCCTTCCGATAACCCGATTATGAAAGTTGAGGTACTAGATTTGACTTATGTTAAGAAAGGTAGAGGTAGATCTAAAAAGACATGGTTAGAAAATATTAGAAATGATCTTTCTTTATTAGATTTAAATGAGAATTCTACTTTTAAAAGGAAGCAATGGAGAAAATGGATTCATATAGCCGACCCCACGTAGTGGGACAAAGGCTTGATGTTGTTGTTGTTGTAATCTACACACTCCCTTTCTCCAAACTCAGTTACTCATTCTTCATTCATCAGTCTATTCTTATGTGTGTAGTCTTTAAGTTTAAAGTAAGTCAATAACTTAGATGATTTTCTTTAGTTAATTACTATGATTTTTAATTATAAATTAAAGTAATTTATTCATCCAAATCATTAGCTAGAGTTTAGTATAAATCTTATTTTAATTAATTTTTAATTACTATTTTCATTTAGGATTAATGAGCAATCAAAGTGCAAACTCTATGTAGAAGATAGTTTTGAAAAATTAAACATAGGTGAGAATTTTAATTAAATGCAAATAATAGAAGAAAATAATATAAATAAAAATGAAATAATAATTAAATAAGAATATTGTTGCAACTTATATTTCAAGACTATATTTTTTTATAGCATGTGAGTTTTGATGATACCAAAATATTATTGTGTTGATTACTGTTTCTCCTAACATACATTGGATATATTTTCTTTGGGTTATTTGTGTGTACTAAAATTTCATGGAAATCATACTCTAGACTACTGAAGAATTCAAGACATATTAGATTAGGGTTTCTTGTAATAAACTTTGGACTTTTATATTTTTCTTGAATCTGAGAAAGTGTGATTATAATTAGATAACAATGCAAACACACACTGGGAGAGTGAGTCAAAACTTTAATTTTTAAAACTAATCATATTGGTTGATTTGTCATGATAGTTCCTCCATAATGAAGTTAAGCAAATCATGCCTAGGAAAATTTTATACTATTCATACTGTACAATAATGTTTTCATACATACGACTCATAGAGTATAAATTGGGTACATACCAGTTTATCCCAAATGAACTCATCATTTTTTGAACTAATCATACTGTACAAAGTGTGGTTCATAAAGATGACTCATAGAGTACAAAATGGGTGCGTACTAGTTTTTCCCAAATGATCTCTTTTGTTTTTGAATTGATCATACTGTACGATTTTAGGTTCATACATATGACACCCAAAGTATGAAATGGGATTGTCTACATTTGTACCAAATGAAGTATGATTTATTTAAATTATTTGTACTATATAGTATTTGGTTTGTACCGATGATTAACAATGTACATATTGAGTTCGTATGAAATCATACATGACAAATTTGTTCATTTTTTAACTGTTCGTATTGTACGATGTCAATTCATACATACGATTGATAGAGTACAAAATCAGGTTCGTACAAGAACATACATGGAATTTTGAATTGTTCATATGTATGAAGTATGATCAAACTGTACGATCTGAGTATGTTATACTTGAAATTTTTAGTTTTATGGATGATTTTTCTTTTCTATCATATATAAGTGTCCTAAAAAACTCACAATTATGTTATTTCTTCAATTTTTTTCTTGGGAATGAAAAAGAGAGTGTTTGGGAGTGAAGTTTGAGAGATATTTCAAGTTGAAAAGGAGAGTCATTTTTTATTTAGTGATATATCTGAAGAAGGTGTCTTCAGGGATTGGACGTAGGTCTAGTTGGATCAAACCATTATAAAATTTGGTGTTCTTCTGGTCCTTTATTTTCATGCATTTTGATTTTTCCTCACTTTATCTTTCTATGTTTGAAAAGAATTTTTATGAAAATCTTTTTTTACAAGTAACTACATATTCAAGGATCATTGTGTCAAATATCTTAAAATAGTTTTCTAAAATTTCAAGAGAATTTTTAAATTATTCACTCCTTTCTTAGTTAGCCTTAGGATAATTCTGCTAGGTCTAAGAACCTTCTCAAACTTTCAAGTAGTATTAGAGCCTATTTTTAAAAATTAAGATTTAGACAACTTTTTGAAAATGATCATGACTACTTTTGGAAACCATAACACTCTTGAAGGATATTTGATCACTAGACCACCGTTGTTTGATAACATTACTTTCGACTTTTGAAAAACTTGTATGTCTATTTTTCTTCAATCTCTTGATTATCGCATGTGGATTTTAGTTCATGAAGGTTACACTAGTCCCACTACACTTTTTGATGGCATTAGTATTGAAACACCATTTACTGAATTGATAGTAGAGGAAAAAGAACTAGCTTAGTTAAATGCTAAATGCTTAAATTATTTTTTTGTGCCCTTAAATCTTAGGACTATATGGGCGTTTCAACCTACAAACTTAAAAAAGAAATTTGGGATAGAATTTGCATAATGTATGAAGGAACTAACAAGGTGAAACAGTCCAGATTGAACATTCTATTATAGGACTACAAATTTTTTTGCATGAAACTGAATAAATCAATCACTTACATGTATACTCCATATAGATAGTAACCTAATTGCATGCTTTATGTAAGGAACTAACAAATTCTTAAAAAATTAATAAAATTATATGTTATTTACCTACTTCATATGATACAAACATAACTTCCATAACTAAGTCAAAAGATCTAACTATTTATTTTATTGACAATATTATTAGATAATTGATTATTTACGAGTAGGAATGACTCAAAGATAGATTAATGCATGTGACAAGCAGAAGGAGAAAAATATTGCATTGAAGTGGATGACATAAAAAGTGATCAATAATAACCTGAGGATGAATATGATATTGCACTCATTATGAGGCAATTCAAAAGTTTCCTAAGAATAAAGCAACGGATATACCAATAGTTGAATAAGGGTAGTTTCATAAAAATGCAAAAAGTTTCTAATAACATAATTTGAATGCATGAAGTCTGGACATATTAAGTCTGATTACCTAAATCTCAAAGCTAAACCTATCAAGGAGAAAGTTGATAAGAAAACTAATATTAGGAAGGGCAAGAAAAGGATCTTTGGAGGTGATTTTCATTAAAAATTCCAAAAATTTATCAAACACTTGATAATCTCTCCTTAGATCATTTCTGATCATTGGAGGTGATTTCAATAAGTTTAGAGTTCATTTGGAGCAAAATCATAAAAAGGATCTTCCATTAAATCAATTTAAAAATTCAAATAAATGATCAAACTTTGAAAATTCATAACTAATTTCAGAAAAATTCAAATTGAATAAATTGAAATGCATTCAACTCATACAAAAATATAATATTTATTAAAAATATCAAACTTTTAGAAATCATTCAAATTTGAAAAGGTCAACAAACCGGTCAAACTTAAGTCAAAATCAAGTCAAAACTTTGAACCTTCATAACAAAATATAGAAAAATTCAAATCCAGCAAACTTAGTGTCTAACATCTCATTTTAAGATATAGAATTTTTAAAAATGTTAACTTTCTTGAATTAAACCTTAATAAAAAAAGTCAACTTTTGACCTCTTAATTAAATTATTAAAATAATCCAGAAAATTCCAAAAACTCAAAAATCACTTTTAAATTCTAGAAATATTTAATCAACTTTAAAACTAGCAATCAATCAACTTTAATTACAATTCATTAATTTTGAAACCTTAATTAACTTAAGACACTTAATTATACCGATTACCACTCGGTAACTCAGGCCTACGAGGCTATTAAATTAGCCCCAAGGAAGATGAAATAAACTTCAGGGTCTCGATAAGCAACTAATGTGGTAAATAATAAATCTTTAAAATATACTTTAAAATTAAGTAACTTCTTTAGATGATTTGATTATAACTGCTTAGGATAATCCTGTAGGTTGAGTTTGAGTCTAGAATTTTATATTTTCCAATGTAATTTGATTTAATCATTGAGTTGTAAATGTTTAAGTGATTTGAGATGGGATTATGGACATTCAATTTGGAATCCAAAGAGGAAGGGATATCCCTTAGGGGAGAGTTCCTCTCCATTTGGAGATCCAAATTTGGATAATTTTAAAGTATCCAAAGAGAAAAGATAACACCCCTTCTGAGTGGGAGTTTTTTTTCATTTGGATATCTAGACCCAATGAGCCAAGGAGCCGTAGAAGGATGAAGAAGTGGATAATAAGAAGAATCTCATTCTCAAAGTCACTTGAGTCTTAAGATTAGAAATATGGGCTTATTATCAGTGGTGCCCAGCCACTTTACTTTTTCTACAGACCCTGGTTTGTAACATTAAGTGGCACTTGCCACATGGAAATTCAATTTGAGTATTTAATTTGATTGATTTATGTAATTGATTGTGCAGTAGAACTACCTATTTTTCTAGTCTTTTTTACTTGCATGCCATAATTATTTTAGCCTGGAATCCGATCGGAGGCTCATGAGGGATAGTTAAAACTTTTTCTACTTAATCAAATTTAAAATATTTAATCTTATATAAAAATTCTAACACTTTAAGAAATAATCCCAAGATCATCGGGAGTTCTCATATGCATAATTGTGTTATCTTCTTTCCTTTTGCTAAGCACCTCCTCGCATGCGGGTTCTATAGACCACCTAACCTATGAGTGTGTAGATCTATCAAGGGGAATCTGTGCATTCTTTTAGGAAAAATTATTTTTTAAACCTGAATTTAAAACTTCTTCATTTCAAATTTAAGCATTTAATTGAGTCGACTAGTATGCATCGCATTAATAATAAATTTAAAAGCATCTAAATCTGTAATTACATTGTCTTTAACATCAAATACCAAACATATGTTAAGGGGCTAATTAGGATCTTCTTAAGATGTCAGCCCCACTTTCCTTAAACTTATCTTAAACAACACCCCTACCACTCTTGCATAATAGACCATACTCAAGGTTTTCAAAGCGCCTAGGTGGTTTAGCTGGCTCCCTAATCTACGCTAGGGTAAGTCAAAATTTACACTACATTATCTAGGTTTTGTTCATTGGTTTTAAGTACCCATTTTAGAATTAGGTTATGAGGAAGACTCAGGTTATAAGCCTTCAACCTTTAGGAATTGAATCCCAACCTTCTAATAAAATTGATCATTCAAATTAAACATCTATTTCAATCAAATTCAAGCCCAACATTTAGGATAGGCTGGGGTGCTTCTGAAGTGTTTTAAAATCCCAAAGCACCTCCTACCCCTTCCTCCTCTGACTCCAAAAATAAGTGCTCCAATTTGATCTAATCCCTTTTGAAATTCCAACCCTTACCTCCTTTGAAATCAAGCTTTGAATTCTTAAATAAGACTCATACCGCTATTTTAATCAAGAGTATTCGTAGGCAACTATAGTTTCACTATGATGTAATTAACTACGAGGGCTTGCACTCGTAGGAGATTTAGAAACCCAGATCTAATTTTTCAAAGATCAAAATTTTCAAAACTTCAATTACTTGTCTTTGGAAAATTAAAATTTAATGATCATTATCATTATATATAAATGATTAATAATATGTGATATTTTCTTTCCTTTGAAAGACATATCATTCTTTTATCATAATTTTGATTATGCAATTAATGATCTTTTATTTATATTATTTAGTCAAACACTTGATTAAACTTCATTTTGATCTTCCTTGGTCATATGTGGTTCTTTCCTGAATTTGACTATGCTAATCATTATGAATTCAAAGTTTTATAATTTGACCACATTAGGGAATGATATGTTCACCCTTCGAGGTGATATATCATTCATAATGACGTGTTCAAATTAAAAATTCTAGAAATTAAACTTTCCTAAAGAAAATTAATATTTTTTAAAACAACACTTTTTAAATCAAACAAAAAAAGGGTGTATACATGTACTCATGCTCATGTTGAACATCCTGTATATCTAAAACTTATATTTATCTCTCCATACACATTGATGTCCATTTGGAAAAAAATTTGATGTGGGAGAATGATAAAGTGCATTATAAGTTCTATTATATGGGCCCAGGTTTCTATTATGTTGCTCTTGATTTTTGCCCCATTTATAATGTACAAATGTGGGTGGTTATTTATATCCCCTTTAACATTATGAGGGTGTGGGAGGTTTAAGGGATTCATAAGTGGAAGTGGAGTTATAAGGGAATTTTTGATGATGTCCATCATGTACTAAAGATTGATAATGGGTTGCATAAGTGGATGTAGAGTTATAAGCAGGTATTTGGACATATACATCACAATTTATAGGTTACATATTATATTAAATAGAATATGATAAATACAAAGAATATTCAGTTGAATAAAATGAGTTTGGATATAAAGAATATTCTATTGATAACTATACTATGTTGTTCTTATATAAGTATACTTTAATTTCATTATGAAAGGTACAAGTGGAAGTATATGTTTTGTTCTATTAGTCAATACATTATGACAACTAGGTGGAAGTATAATAAAAGTACATATGATAGTTTATAATATTCAATTTTAAGTTATAAATTCTGGAAAAGTAAATTTTGATAAGCTTCTTAAAGAATAAAAGTTATTTTTTTGTTCATGTGTAATTAATATTCAAAACTATTATTTATGCAAAAAATATGGCTATTGACTTCTATAATTAGATTTGAGTTTACCTACTAAGTTTATGAATACTCATTCTATTAGTTTATTAAATTTTAGGAAAAGAAAGGCCCAGTGGAGTAGAGATTGGAAGGAGTATATATGTTACAAATTCTTCTATTAAGATATGTAATATAGTCCTTATATTTTGATGTATAGAATTAATTTATATTGGATTATTTGAACAAGATTTATTTTGGAATGAGAACATAGAATGTTCCTCTTTCTATTTATTAATTTAGGTCAATTAGTCGGCTCTAGTATGTGTTGTGTTGTGGTTGAGATAGTTAAGTTTAGGATTTAATTCTTCCATTATATTTATCGGGCTTGACATACCTTTACCAGTTATCTCAATTAGACTAACTTAATCATTTTAGTTAGCCTATCATGCCTATTTAAGTTAATTATCTTGGTCCACTTGAATGGTTATCTTGGTTGACTCTCTTTCTTATCTCAATACTCTATCATAGTCTTCTCAATAACTCATCTTAATTAGCTTATTATAATCAAACCCAATTAACCCAATCCTCTTAGTAGTGTTAACCTTGATTTTGCCAATACTCCTGGTCAAAGAGTTGACTTGGTCAAATTGACCAAGCAAGCCTCCTAGACCCACTCCATTGAATCCAATAAGTCAATTCGAGTCTGTTAAGCCCGGACCCAGGTCCTGGGTCAACCAGGGTTGACCCAAATGGACCTAAACCCTTCCATTCAATTTCAAATCTAATTCAGAGCTCCTCGAGCTCATTTCCCTCCTCCACTGGACTCAGTGGGTCAGACCAAGTCCACTGGAGCCAGACTTGGGCCCTGGGTCAACCCAGTTGACCAAGTCAACCCGGGTTGACTCAATTGGCCTTAATGGGCCTAATTTAATTTCTAATCCATTTCAAGGCCTCATAAGCCCAACCCACCTCCTTTCTGACCTAATTGAATGGTTTGACCAAGTCAAACTTTGACTTGGTCAAATCTAGCCATGAATAGGCCAAATTAACCCATTTAAGACTCATTTAATCCCTATTTAATGCCCTAATTGATTGCTAAAGGTTTTAAAATCTAAATCCCGCCTAAATCACTCCCTCTCTCTCTGAATTTGTCCCTTGATCTCATCTCCACCGTCCAAGAGAAGGAGAGGGGTTTAAATAGTGAAATTTAGGTTATTTTGAGGATCATTTTTCAAATCCTTGAGCTTTAGCCCCCCTGAGCCCGAGAACTTTTGTGTGAGAGTTCCTTGGACTACCCCTCACCTCCCTCGATCAATTCCCGATGGTGAAACCTTGCCGGCGGCGAGATTCTAGCGAGACCGAGCCCACTTTCTTTCCCGGTTGATTTCCGCTTGATCGAGGAAGAGTTCGAGCCCAACATCAACTAGGAACTTGTTCGTGAGGAGTCTAGGAGTCCAATGAGCCCAAGATCTCCCAAATCCACCGTGTGGATTGAGGCATATCACAAACCTTAGTTAGAACACTTATGGTTAATTAACGTCGTCATTAGCGTGTATTAATTCAAACAAAATAGCCCCAAATGATGCTCTTCACTGGCAGAAGCTAGGTCTAAAATTTTATGGTATTTGGTTCAGCCAATCGAGAGAATGAGACGAAAATCCTCTTAGGGTTTCGGTACGTGTTCGGCATGCACAGGACGAATCTTGACCGTCGGATCCTGGATCAATGGGCTGGATCCCGTCGCACGGCCGCTCGTGTCTGCCCCGCAGTTCGATCTGCCTTCGGAATGAGCCGTCCTGCTTGATCTGGACCGTCCATTTCATATGGCGGGAGATCGGACGGTCCATAGCCCGTCCGAAGTGGCAAGTGAAACCCGCGTAATCGCGGGTTTGATTGCTCAATGACGCCGTGCAATCATTGTCCCGAAATCGCCGGACCAGTCCGGTCTCGCCACGCATCTGACCGCCACCGCCACGTGGCAACCCGTGAGATTTTTTGGATTTTCTTTTATTTTAAATGATTTTTTTGGGTTTTAACTTTAAAATTTCGTAGAAAATCCATTTTTGCTCCGTTTTTGATGTGTAATACCTCGAATTGCTCGAAATTTAATTCTCTTCTATTTAAAATTATTTTTAATTAAAAATGTTATATATATTTTTTAATATTCTTGAAATAGTAAAAATGCCTATTTTCTATTATTATTTAAATCCTTATTTTAACATAATTATTTTTATACTATTATTTTAATCATTTGAGTATTTTAATATTATTTAAATAATAATTATTATAATTATTTTAAAATTAAAAATGATTTTCAAACCATTTTAAAAGATCATTTGGGTGACCTGTGTATCTCCCCTATATTTATATATATATATATGAATTGATTTATTTTTAATTATGTTATTTTCCAAATTTTATATATGTGTATTTATAGGTATTTTAAATCATTTTAAAATTACTTATATACTAAATCCCAATTTTGGGAGATCCATTCGATGAAATTTTAGACATGGGTCCTATGCATGAAGAGCAATCATGGGGGAGTGGATTAGTAGATGGTTGAGTCCCAATCATTCACTAATCCCTTCGTTAGTTTTATTTACTTTCCGTTTGTCGTAGATTGCATGTGTAGGTTGCACCACGAGCATGTAGTTTAGGCTCTCCTAGATCTAAGGACATGGGGTGTTTACTGATTTTATATGTTTCCCATGCATCTATTACCTCGAGGGTTAGTGTAAAACTCTATTTAAACCCATATAACGTAGAGACACTTTAAGGACAAAAATTAAGTACTCGTCTAGTGAACTTAGAAATTTTTTAGGGGCTAGGATAGACCCTGGATTGACATAAAAACTTTAACACCTAAACTTAGTGACATCTGAAACATCCCAGAATTTTCTAGGAATTTTTAGGGCTTACCCCTTAGTTAACTAACCCTAATTAACCTGCTAAATAAGGCCCTGAGACCTTCTAAAAATTACAATAAATATATTTAAGTTAGAAAATTACCCACAATACCTTGATTTGACCGGGATCTAATTCTTGACTTTAGATAAATAGAGATCCTCAGTTTGACTCTAGGTTGACCCTTAATTTGACCATAGGTGGAAATTACCATTTTGCCCCTAATAATTCATTAAAATTTATTAAAAATCCCAAATTTTTTCAAAACACTTTGGATCACTTTATCAAGTCATTCCTTACCTTTTGGGGTGATTCCAATCTGTTTGGAGTTGATTTGGATCAAAACGATAAAATCAGCCCTTTAATGGATAATTTAGAAATTCCCTTAAATACCCTGAATTTAGAAAATCCATAACTAATTGTAGAAAATTCCAAATTGGGAAAACTCACTTGCATTAGACTCCAATTAGGGTATAGTATTTATTAAAAATCTTAGGTATCCAGAAACAATCCTAAATTAGAAAGTCAACTTTTTGGTCAATCATAGTTCATTTAGGGCCCGAAACTTAGAAAATTCATAACTTTATCTAGAAAACTCCAATTTTAGTGTACTACCTGGATAACTACTCATCTTAGGGTCTATTATTTTCCTAAACTATTAGGAGACCCAAACCTAACCTATTTCCTATAGTGACTTTTTGGACCCCCTCAACCTAGCAACTAGGAGGACCCAGGACATTCCAAAATTGGCTAATATAATTTAAACTTCAAATATGACTACCCCAAGTGTTTAAAAGTGATCAACAAACTAAATTCATTAAAATGAATTCTAATCCACTAATATTTGAATTTTAATTAAAATATCCTTTTCAGACCCCCAACAAACCTGAACTCTAGATAACTTTAACTAACTACCCTTCTTAGGACTTATCCAAACCACACAAGCCTTACACACACAGAATTGTTTGCTAGGGAACCACTTCTAGATCTAGGATAGGCCGCTGGGCTTTATTTTCTACTATGTGCCGTAGTTTTTCGGTTGTTTTCATTGCACGCTGTTTGAAAATAATTGGTGTGTTTGCTTACTTTTCTTGCACTCTGTAGATGATGTGATGAACGCTAGATTTATCCCTATGTTAGGAGCATGATATATATATATATATATATACTATTCTTTCATATAGGTGGCCATGCTCAAGCTAATAAAAGGGGAGGCACCGTTATGATTTCTAATGTTGTCTTATGCAGGTGCTTGCTCAGCCCCCCCCCATGGGATGTGTTTTTTTTTATCTCTATATAAACTGCTTGTGATTTTTATTAGGATAACCATGTAGGGAGTCTAGAATTTTCTTTTTAAATGGATGTAATATTTGTAAAAATTTGTTATGAGTTGTGAAAATGAAACTTTGAGTGTGGATATTCTTATCCCACTTGAATCCCAAAAGAAGAAGGCATCCTCATAGGGGAGAGTCTTCTTCCATTTAGGAGATCGAGTGGGATGGCTTTAGATATCCAATGAGAAAATGCAATGCCCCTTATCACGGGGGAATTGTCTCTTCGTTTGGATATTCAAGCCACGACGGATCCAAGGAGTCAAAGGAGGAGATTTCCAAGGAGTTCAAGGAGGGAGATCCAAGAAGTCCAAGGAGGAGTGATCCAGACTGAAGACCTGAAGACCAATATCCCACTCAAAGTCATTTGCGTATGTCATAGGCTTAGAAATCCAGGTTATTGGCAGTGGTGCCCGGCCACTTTATTTTCTGCATATCTGGGTTGTAATAAGGGAAATTTGCTTATGGCCATTTAGTTGATTATTTTTTTATTTATATTGATGTGTTTACCTGATTGCGCGGTTGAAATTGTCTGCTTTTCTTAGGTTTCTTTTCTTGCATGCCGATTTTGTTTTCGCCTGGATTTTTTTTAGGCTCTTTAAGGACTATAAAAATTCTTCTACTCATAACTAATCTTTAAAATTCTAAGTTTAAATAACATAGAAATCTAACAAATCTAGGTAATTGCCGGAATCATCCGGGGTCGCATGCATATTACTACATCATTCTTTCCTTGTTATAAGACATCTCCCTGCCTACGGGTAGATTCTAGATAATTTGGCCTATGAGAATGAAGTGTCTGAGCTACGGAGACTCAGTATTTTCTAAATTTTTTTTTTCTATAAGCTTTTTTTTTTAAATTCTATAGCATTCATGAGCTAACATTTCAACTAGCATGAATTGCATTAGTAATCAACTAAATAAAATTTAATTGCATTAGCTAGGAGCATCTGACCCACATAAGTCCAAGACCACTTAGGAGATTTTCTAGATGTCGGTCCTATTTCTAATAACTATACCACCTACCCATCTCTCATAACTGACTTGACAGCATGGTTTTAAAGAGACTAGGTGGTTAGCTCGCTCCCCAATCCAAATCGGGATAAGTCCAGGTTTTGCACTACATTAGCTAGGACACGGGTCTTAGTATTTCATAGAGCACTAAGCCCAACCTAGATCTAGGATTCGAGGCTACTACACTCAATCTCGTAGTATGCCTTAAATAGTAGGTAGGTCCCTTCCTTTCAGGGACTATAAATCCTACTTATCTGCGTCACAGGATGACGCCACCTCCATCTCTCCTCTCCTGCATGTGATAGAGTGCTTGATTTTCTTTTATACAGTTTCTCTTTAGTACCCTAGAGCCTCCGAGTGCTGGTATGAGCCATGCATGTTGATTCAGCTCTTCAGACCTTTCTTCCTTATGAGTAGGACTTCCTAGTCTATACCCTCGTGCCAATCCCACTTTAGGAGAGGATAATGTATGATCCTTAATCAAGAGTTTTCTCAGGCTTTTGCCTGGGATGTAATTAATCACATGGGCTTACGCCCGTGGGAAACTCGGTCCCACATCTACTAAACCCCATTCGAACTGTTGTATCGGATGGGGGAAACCCATGACTAGGTCGTGTATATTGCTACCATCGAGGTGTGTTGGTGAAAGCCTCTATCCTCAATGATTAGTCATATGCACGATCCAATCTTCCCTTCCATCGACCTATTCGTGTCGAGTATAGAGTCCTACGATCATTTTGTCCCACGGGATAGTGCGGCCGTACCCTCTGCGTTCGTACCCCACGAGCGGTGCTCTTTCAGAGGTCCACAGGTTTATGGCGACCACGGTGGGACCAGTTTCTCTCTTCATCTTTGGATTCTATATTATCCTTTTTGGTGTGTACTCTGGGATTGGTACTCCTTATATTAGGTCTGTCCCACTCTTAGTTAGGGGCTTTCCTTAGTTAGGGTTCCTTCCCCTTAGCTATGGTTTTCCCCTACTCTACTTCTTTTCAACCTTGCAGGCTATTCTACCATTTATCCATTCCTATCTATCTCTATCAAATCCTTCATTCTTTCACATTTTCAATTCTGATTTCTGACCATTTTAATTTCTTTTCTTGGCAGCAGTGCCATGGCTTCTTTTGTTCTGTCTGCTACTTTCAGTTTTGGTTCAGACGTGCGGGTGACTCTCCCTAAGTCCCTGCTTGTCAGTCCACATGCTGGAGGGATCAGTTTTGGTTCCTTCGTCACTCTTGGCGGGATGACCCCGGTGGAGGCTGCTGTATTTTCTCCTCCTCAGAGGAGAGGACGCACAGCCATGCGCCCTTTTGGATGAGCAGCTGCTCGACGGATAGCCCGGGCACCTGCTCATCCCGTTCTTGTACTTACGCAGCCTGTGCGCCCTGTGGCTAGGTGACTAGCACCTAGGCCACTCTCCATTCCACCTGTTCATCCTGTGGTCAGGCGTCCAATACCTACCACTCCTATTACGCAGGTTGCTCCGGCCCCTCAGCACTGGCCGCCTGCTACAGTTGTTTCACCCATTTGTCCAGTGGCCAGGCAACCTGCGCCTGTCGCTCCTGTTGCACAGGTTGCTCCGGCCCCTCAGCGCCGGTAGCCTGCTGCTGTTATTACTCCTGCTGTTCCAGTGGAAGTATCTCGCATTCGGGTTTCCCCTCCCGCTTCCACTAGGAAGAGGGGTACCTAGACCGAGGTGCCTTCGCCCTCTTCTAGCCGGGTTTCTATTTTTGCTCGGCTTTCTCACTCTGAGACTGCCGGGTAGACCCCGACACTTCCAATCATCCCTGTTCCCCCTGCCACCTAGGCAGTGGGTTCAGATGTCCCTTCTACCTCCACCTCCGGTCTTGGGAGAAGGGCCCGGAGGAATAGGAATATGAGTTTTAGCTACGTCCGAGGCGGAGAGGCAGCAGATGGTTGAGGTGATAGCTCACCAGGAGCTTGTTCAGAGGACGGTGGCTCCCAAACAATGGAGACCACGACCAGTTGTAGCGGTGCCCACTCTGAAGGTTGTTGTAGCTCCTGAGATAGAGGCAGTCCATGGAGGATGCTTCTCCCTGTTGACACACAGTGGGGACGAGGAGGATGTTGCCAGCAATACGGCGGCCCCTCCTGTTGCCACTACCTTACCCCGGGCTAGGGTCCCTAGGGACGTTGGTGTTCGAGCCCTCACTCAGAGGATTCAACACATTGTCCGCTTAGCTCATGGTAGGGGGCCTATCAGTCGGGAGAAGATACTCTGACAGATTTCTCAGGAAACTTTCCAGTTATGGAGGCAGACTGCGAGGAGACTTTACAGTTGGTAGAGGGGGCAGACACCTCATTAGCCTGCAGTTCCAGTAGTTAGGCCGCTAGCAGTTACTCTTATTGTAAGACAACTCCCACGTCATCGAGGATGGAGACAACAGCAGGAGCCTACCTGGCCTCAGATCAGTTCAGCAGTGGTAGCTCCAGAGTAGCCAGTTGTTAGTACAGAGCCCCGCCATAAGAGGTGGGTTTGGAGGCGTCGACAGGTAGACACCCCTGTCGACCCAGTTCTGGCAGTTGAGACAGAGCAGTTATCAGAGGCAGAGCATCTAGATGAGGCAGCTGATCAGATGGAGGTTGTGGCTCCTTTCGGGTCTGAGGCAGTCCCGATGGTTTGCGATGATGGTTCAGTACCTACCACAGACAGATCGCCGATGAAGATTAAGATAGAGTTAGCCCTTAGCACTCATAGGATCACCTCTCCTGTGATTCCATACATAGAGGCGTTGTGGCGATCCTTTTTAGACGATGATGATACACTAGTGGATTCCGATGAGGATGTGCCAGTACTTTGTGTGGTTACCCGTAGTGGTCACTCAGATGAGAGAGAGCCTGAGGACCAGGATGAGCAGGGAGAGCCCAAGGTGGGTGGATCTCCCAGATCAGTTGATACAGATGCTATAGTTCTGAACCTTCAGGCAGAGATGGCAAAGATGGCCAGAGCTATGGCGGCCATGACAGCAAAGTTGACAGCCTTGGGGGTGATGCCCCAAGTGGCAGGTGTAACCGCTGCTAGTACTTCCATAGATCAGCCAGTTGTGCCTCCAGTTACACTAGACCCCCTGAGAGTGGATAGGGTCCAGATAGCAGTGCCTGCAGCACCTTCAATTATTCAGAGTCAGCCAGCTCAGTTGTCAGCGGGTCAGCTTCAGGATCTGATTGCCCAGAAGGTAGAATAGGTCATTTCCTCCAGGAAGACTGGAGATTCAGTTTGCAGAGGGCGTCCTTACCCGATAGAGTACGAGTAGGAGCCCTACCCCCCTGGTTTCATCCCTCTTAGGTTTAGAGTTTTTGATAGGTTTGGGAACCCGAGGCAGCATGTGGCTCAGTACCAGGCCATATGTTGCAATATAGGAGGGAGTGATCCGTTGATGTTGAGGTTGTTCATTAGCAGCTTGGCGGTGGTGGCATTTTCTTGGTACGCCGACCTCCCCAACGACTCAGTCCAGACTTTTACAGAGCTGGAGCAGTTTTTCATGTTGTCAGCAGGTCAGATCCAGGATTTGATAGCTCAGAAGGTAGAGCAAGCGATTTCCTCCAGGAATGCTGGAGAGACAGTTAGCAGAGGGCATCCCTACCCAGTTGAGTACGAGCAGGAGCCCTACCCCCTGGCTTCATTCCTCTTAGATTTAGAGTGTTTGACGCACGGGCTTGGGAACTCGAGGCAGCATGTGGCTCAGTACTGGGCCATATGTTGCAATATAGGAGGGAGTGACCCATTGATGTTGAGATTGTTCGTCAGCAGCTTGGCGGGGGTGGCGTTTGCTTGGTACGCCGACCTCCCCAACGACTTAGTCCGGACTTTTGCAGAGCTGGAGCAGTTTTTCATACAAAGGTTTATCAGCACAGAGCATCGGGTTATAGTTGGGGAGTTAGTAGTCACTAGACAGAGACCTAGAAAGTCACTCACAGATTACATAGTCAGATGGAGGAACCTTAGTTTGCAGTGTGAGCCACAGCTACAGGAGCAGCATGCAGTTGAGATCCTTTTGAAGAACATAGATGGTCCCATTGCTCCATACCTAAATGGTTTCACCATTCAAACCTTTCAAAAGCTATTGACCAAGGTCACCAGCCTACAGGACAGCATACCCGATGCAGTCCCTCTTAAGGCTGAGAGTCAGCCTTCACGCAGACCTCAGCGGCAGGAATTTTCAGGGGCACCTCCACCCAAGAGAGGGGAGGTACACAGTACTCAGGGACCAGCTGATAAGGGCAAGAGGCCCTTAGTCAGTTTAGCACCTCTACAGCAGTCACGCTCAGCTAGTCAGTCACACTTAGCTAGTCAGCTAGCAGTACAGCCCAGGACCTCCTGTAGGACTCCAAAGATTCAGCAGTACCTACAGGAGAAGCTTAGTAAGGAATACCCCTTTAAAAGGGAGAGTGTGAAGAATATTTTTAAATTCCTTACTAAGAAAAATATTTTGACATTTCCCAACAATAATAGAGTGGAGGAAGAGGGTCAGACTGAGCACCCACTCTATTGTCCTTACCACAGACACATTGGGCATGTGTTAGAGGACTGCTACATCTTTGAGGACAGAGTTTAGAGGTTGATGGCTACAGGACAGATACACCTCCAGGACAGTGACCTAGTGCAGCCCATGGGCAAGGGCCCTCAGATAGTTCAGATGGTTTCCAGTACCAACCACAGTCCCAGTCAGAGCGACAATCAGGGCAGTAGTGGCAGTTTACCCCAGAATTTTGAGGGAGAGTGGTAGTTAGCACTCTCCAAGAAGACTATGAGGATGATAGATCGTGCAGTTCAGAGTTCAGAGGCAGTTGAGAGGAGGCCACCATAGGCCAAGTCGACAGTTGCCCCTGTAGTTACAACGCCAGCACTTGTACCTTCTTCTTCTTCTCTTTCTATTGTAGTGCCTACAGAGCACATTTCTTCTTCTTCTACTGTATGTAGTAAAAAAATGTATGAAAAAGAAAAATATATTGTAACCTCAGAGGGGAAGATAGGATTCCTTCCAGCACTTATGCTGAAGGACTTTGTTCTCCCTTCATTTGATAAAGAAATAATAGAAGAAAGTGATTCTGGCTACTTTTGTTGTTCTTCTCCTACTACTTTTACTTCTAGTTCTAGTTTTACTTCTTCTAGCACTCACTCTTTTACTTCTTTACATGTATCTTATGATATTAATTATTCTGGTGAAGAGTCTGAGTCTGAGTATGAAGATGAACCAGTATTTACCATACCAGAGGGTAGATATTAAATGGATTCAGAAGATGAATCCGAGAACTCACTCCCAGTACTTTCCTTAGAACCAACACCTGCCACCACCATTGAACCAAAGAAATCTCCTGTTGAGGATGACTCAATACAGGAAGTTCATCTGCGTTCAGGGAAGGTCCTTCCACCTAGATTGGCTAAGAATACAAAAGATAAAAATATCATTACCCAGCAGGATGACTCTATCCCTTCCTCCCAGGAGCAGCCTAAGGAGAAAGGGAAAGGCTCT
>NW_021319115.1:112399-124037 GCF_001605985.2 Dendrobium catenatum | reverse complement strand
AAGAAATCTCCTAATGAGGATGACTCAATACAGGAAGTTCATCTGCGTTCAGGGAAGGTCCTTCCACCTAGATTGGCTAAGAATATAAAAGATAAAAATATCATTACCCAGCAGGATGACTCTATCCCTTCCTCCCAGGAGCAGCCTAAGGAGAAAGGGAAAGGCTCTCAGCCGAAGGTTGATTATAATGTGTTGGCTCATCTAAGGAAAATTCCTTCCCTTCTTAGTGTCTATGACGTTTTGATGTTGTCACATGACTTGAGAGAGACACTGGTAAAAGCCCTGCTTGAACCAGAGTCCTATCAAGCCTTGTTTGCTTCTAACCCCACTGATGAGGCACGGCATTTGTACAACATGCCATGCATCACCTTCTCTAGTCGTGATCTTCTTTTGGGGACTACCGAGCATAATCGTCCCTTGTATTTCACTGTTGAAGTAAATGGTTATGAGTTGAACAGGGCCCTCATAGACCAAGGAGCTTCAGTAAATATACTAATACATGAAACTCTAAAGAGCCTCTCCCTAGGTCATTTGAAGCTCACTTCCGACAAGATTATGTTAAAAAGCTTCAATGACCAAGGCCGGTGAGCTCTAGGGTCTATCACCCTGCCTCTGAAGTTTGGAATTTTTCTAACTGAGGCAAAGTTTTATGTGATTGAGGCTGATACTTCATACAAGGCTCTCTTAAGAAGGCCTTGGATCCATGAGTATGGAATGGTGCCCTCTACCTTGCACCAATGTATGAAGTTTCTAAGGAATGATCTTGAGTATACCATTCCTAGACATACCCAGCCCTTTTCTGTGCATGAGATCTCTATGTAAGATGATGCCAAGTACTATGTACCTCGAAAGACTCATAGAGCTCCACCTTCTTGGTCACCAGTGATACCTACTACTGTTGTACAGGGTCCTATGCAGCCACCTGCACAGGGTCCTATGCAATCATCAGTACAGGGTCCATCATAGGTTAGTATTGAGCCAGGTATTTCCACTGCCCATTCTGATAGAGATCCCTCTCGCAGTGAGGCACGATGTTCCCCCTAGTAGAGGTAGGGGAGGTAGAGGTAGAGTTGCGATCCACGAGCCATGGAACCACGACACTCTTACACCTCCTCCCCCTAACCTTTACACTTCTTCTTTGAATGTAGAGTCCGACTCTTCTGACGATGAAATGATTGATATCCTTCAGCGTCCAGTCACTTCACCACTTTCATATTCCGCTGGTTATGATTCACTGCCTACTTTTCGTAGCCATTTTATACCTGAGTGTGGATTGGTTATTGATATTAGCTCAGACGATGAAGAGAACTTTTGACGTCAGACTACTAATAGATAACCTTCCCCCCATTAGATACGCGGGATAGGAGTTGGACTTTCCAGTCAAAGATCTTCTGGCACTCCTATAGTTGATGATGATAGTCCGATATGGGGTAGTGAAAACCCCATACCCCACTTGTACGAGACTTTTTCACCAGCATGATCCGAGCGCCCCTTTGTACCCCGTAGTATAGGTTCCCCTCTGGGTCATTGGAGCTAGGATCTAGAGGAGACTGCTATGGATATATAGGTCGGGAGTGCCCCTCATTACTTTTCACTTACCGTAGAGAGCTTTTTTGAGCAGGGTCTCGTTCATTCTACTTGGCTTGACGAACAAGCTCTGCAACAAGCCCGAGTTTTGCAGACTGATTTCCCTCAAGGTCTAGGAGGTGTATGTTGTAAGGGATTAAATCAGTCCGATAATGCCAATATTCATGCTATTTCCCACGCTTATCCGGTTATCTCTCTTGCCGATGAAGAAGACCCGGACAGTGAGAAAGATAGAATACTTGATGCTCCATAAGCGTTTGAAGATGGCGTCACTTCAACCATGGACGAACTATGTGAGGTAAACTTAGGCACTGAGTCAGATCCTAGGCCTATTTTCCATAATGCACTATTATCTGAATTAGAGGCTCAAGAATACATCAAGTTACTATCAGAGTTTAGAGACTGCTTTGCCTGGAACTACACCGAGATGCCTGGTTTAAATCCAAAGGTAGCAGTCCATAAGTTAGCCATTAAGCCTGATGCAGTCACTATTAAACAAGCACCTCGTAGGATGAGGTTAGAGATTGAAAAACAGGTGATCAATGAAACCAAGAAGCTTATAGAATCTGGTTTCATTAGGGAAGAGAAGTATCCCACTTGGCTTGCCAACATTGTTCCAGTCCGGAAGAAGATCGGATAGATACGAGTCTGTATCGACTTTCATGATTTGAACAAGGCATGTACTAAGGATGATTTTACTCTCCCCATTCATGAGCTTATGGTAGATATAGCATCATCCCATAGCATCTTCTCATTTATGGATGGTTTATCTGGTTATAATCAGATAAAGATGGATCCCGATGATGAGAAATTTACTGCTTTCCGGACACCTATAGGTGTCTTTTGTTACAAGGTGATGCCCTTTTGTCTCAAGAACGCTGGGGCCACCTATCAACGTGCCATGACTATCATTTTTTTATGAGATGATACATGAGCAAGTTGAATGCTATGTGGATGATTTGGTCGTCAAAAGCAAGGTCCATTGAGATCACATTCGAGATCTACGAATCATTTCTGAATGCCTGCACAAATTTGATTTAAAGATGAATCCTTTAAAATACGCATTTAGAGTTAGTGCAGGAAAGTTCTTAGAGTTTATAGTTCACTACCATGGCATTGAGATAGACATATGATCAAGGCTATAGTAGATTTAAAACCCCCTAAAAGTCTTACCCAGTTGAGATCCTTTTAGGGTAAACTCGCTTTCTTGCGGAGATTTATCTCCAATCTTTCTGGTAGGTGTCATCCCTTATCTGCACTGGTGAAGAAGGATGCTCGATTCTACTGGGATGAGAGTTGTCAGGAGGCCTTTAAGAGTATAAAGTGCTACCTGATGAACCCCCCTATTTTAGTTGCACCTATCCCAGGCTGTCCGTTGATTCTCTACACTACGGCCCTGGATGAGTCATTTGGTGCACTGTTGGCTCAAGAGAATGAGAAAGATAAGGAGAATTCCTTGTACTACCTCAGCAGGCGATTAATACCTGTAGAGCTTAAGTACCCAACGATAGAAAAGTAATGTTTAGCCTTGATCTTCACGGTACAGAAGCTTAAGCATTATATGCTTTCATATAAGATCAATCTGATCTCTCGAGTCAACCCATTATAGTACCTGATGACCCGTCCGACCCTTTCAGGTCAACTAGCATGATGGTCTATGATACTACTATAATTTTATATTACTTTTGTTCCACAGCAGACCGTCAAAGAATAGGCTCTAGCTAATTTTCTGGCCGATCACCCGATCCCTGCTGATTCACTACTCAATGATGATCTACCTGATGAATTAATCTTGAGTGTGGATGAACAGGAGTCCCCTACTTAAGATTTCTACTTTGACGGTGCGTCATCCGTTAAAACTTTAAGTCTAAATGAAACTCCTACAGTTAGGGTAGGATTAGGCCTGATTTTTATGTCTTATAAGGGTCAAACTCTATGGTACTCCTATAGTTTATCAGAACCTCGTACTAATAATGAAGCTGAGTATGAAGCTCTGATTTTGGGGCTAGAGTTGGCCATTCTGATGAGTCTTACGCGGGTGAAGATCTTTGGAGACTCCCAACTGATAATCAATCAAGTGGCTGGAGTCCACAAAGTACTTAAGCCTGAGCTCATTCCATATCATAATAAAGCAATGGAGCTCTTATGCTTAATACCAGAAGTAACTTTGGCCAAGGTCCTTAGATCTAAAAATGGAAAAGCAGATGAATTGGCCAAGCAAAAGAATTAGCTGACCCTACTAGAAACCCAGTGTCTATTATTGTCCAGTATCATCAAGCTCTGTGCCCCGCGGACTTGTCTTCTCCCAATTAGACCCTTATAGTGTTTGCTGTGGATGAGGAGTCAGATTGGAGAGAGCCCTTCATAGAATATTTAAAGCAAGGTAGGCTTCCAGATGATAAGTCTCTCGCTGCTCAAATTAGAAAGAGGGCCTTATCATTCGCCTATGTAAATGAAACTTTGTATCGACGCTCTTTTGACCAAATATGGTTGAGGTGCCTCAATAAAGAAGAGGCTGGTAGAGTCATGAGAGAGATACATAAAGGGCTTTGTGGTGCCCATCAATCTGGACCTAAAATGAAAGGCATGATTAAACGCCTTGGCTACTACTAGCCGACTATGATCCACGATTTTATGGAGCACGCTAAGAGGTGCCACCAGTGCCAAATTCACAGTATGGTGATTCACCAACCCCCTAATCCATTGCACCCTACTATTTCTTCTTGGCCATTTTAAGGCTGGGGCACGGATGTGGTGGGTCTTCTAAGGGTCATAGGTTTATTTTAGCCGCCACTAATTACTTCTCTAAGTGGGCAGAGGCTGTCCCACTTAAGGAAGTTAAATCAGAAGATGTGATGCATTTTTCTCACGATAATATTTTTTATCACTTTGATGTTCCACGTCGTATAATCTCAGATAATGGCCCATCTTTTAGAAGCACAAAGATTTCCAGATTTGCCCGACACCATAACATCAATTGGCGATATTACTCGATTTACTACCCCAAAGCCAATGACTTGACAGAGGTATTTAATAAGACTCTTATGCAACTGATAAGAAAAATCATTGTTGCAAATAAGAGAGAATGGCATGATAAGTTACCTGAAGCATTATGGGCATATAGGACTACCTATCGTACTCCTACTCAGTCCACCCCATATGGTTTAGATTTTGGGGCTGATGCAGTCCTCCCACTTGAGGTCGAGCTCTCCTCACCGCGTATAGAAGTTAATTACAATCTATCTGATGAAGATAATGCCTGACTAAGGTTGGAAGAGCTTGATGGTTTAGATGAGCTTCGCTTACGAGCTTATCAATGCCTTAAGCTATGTCATGCCCAAAATGACACGGCACTACGAGCGCCTTGTTAGACCTCGTACTTTCCGGGTAGACGAGTTAGTTCTTATTTTTCATAGGCCTATCATCTCGCATCGTCGGTGAGGCAGTAAGTTTGAGCCTGTTTGGGAAGGCCCTTTCGCTGTAGAGCAAGTTTATGAAGGTGGTGCCTACCTACTTGTTGATGCAAATGGCGTTCACCCAATGTCTGCCATCAACGGGCAGTACTTGAAAAAGTACTATGCATGAGTCTAGTACTTCATAGGGGAGCTTCCCTACCACCTATAGATATCCCTCTGTATATGTAGCTCCTAAAAGGATTCCTCTTACTTTTCAGCAGTCTGTGTGGCCACGACGACTTATCCTCTACCACGCGATGTTGCTTAAAAGAGTATAAGGCTATCATTAGAGGTGATACACTAATACGACATAGGGATGTTTTGTACTTTTGTCTGTGCACACCAATCACGTTGGTGCCATCGCATATAATTTTTATTTTGTTCTCCCTTTTGCAGGGCTCAGTCCCCCAGTTTCACCTGCCACCCCAGGTATGGTATGGGATATCGAAACCAATAATTTGAGTCTAGTTTTTGAGATGTGATACTGGGTCCACACCACCCCATGACAGTCAGGTATGGTGATGGAGATCCACTATCCCTATTTGAGTTTCTTCTTCCTATCAGCCCTGATATGATAGATGTAGCACCTAGTCCATTCATATGAGTTGAATGTGATCAAGGATGTTAGAGTCATCAGTTTAGACTCTTTTTGATATAAGATACAGGGTCCATACTATCTCATGCTAGTCAAATATGGTAGTGTTGATCCTCTATCTTGATATTGATTTCAGTTGTACATCAATTTCACTTTAATTGTGCTCCCCAGTTCATTCACATGAGATGAATGTGGTCTGGGTTATCAAAACCAAATGTTCACTTCCTTACGAGATTCTGTTAGATCTCTTTACTAGTTTTGTTCATGTGATGAACATGGTCTAGGTTATCAAAACCATCCACTATCCCCATTTAAAAATTAATATGTGATAAAAGAGGGGAGCTCTTAGTAGAGAAAAACCGGTTGCCCTTGTCATAGGAGGAACCCAGTAAAACTCTCTAAAAACACAAATTCCCCAGTTTTATTCATGTGGCGAACATGATCTGGGTTATCAAAATCATTCACAATCCCCATTTAAAAAAAATATACATGTGATAAAAAGATGGAAGCTCTTAGTGGAGCAAAATCGGTTGCTCTTGTCACAGGATGAACCCGGTAAAACTTTCTAAGAGCTTAAACTCCTCAAAATTGCTCTTGCTTCTCCCTTGAGAGAACTTTGGTGGTCTCTTCAAGGTTGAGTTCCCACTTAGTTGGTTAATTAATCTTTATGATTCTAAATGTTTTTCTCTGCTAGTGATGTAGTATACCAAGTCTTGGATATCAACATCACTACCTTCAGGGCTTAGGTCTTTCTGAGAAAAGATCATCCCCTTACTACCCTCTTTCAGCAGCCTACTCTCTCATTCATACACTGCTCTGAGCTGCCAGAGTGGTCCTATGGATGTTGCAGTGTTACTTTCGCTTTGCACATGATTCTACTTGATTGGGGTAGGTGTTACCACTGTGATCTTCTGATAATCATGGATTCCACTCATGATTATTATACTAGGTGTCAGGAGTGCTCCCTTGTCACCTCATAGTAGTTTCCTTAGTTGTGGTGTAGTACATCTATTCTCAGGTGTTAGCATCACAACTTCAGGAGCTCTAATTTTCCAGTAGAAGATCAGCTCCTTATTTTCTTTGCTCACCACTATGACCCTTCTAGTAATCATTGATTTTGTTCATGATTACTATCCTCGGTAGTGAGGATGTCCCCTTACTACCTAGAGTTATTTCCTTAGTTGTGATGTAGTATATCATCTCTCAGATGTTAGCATCACATCCTAAAGGGCTTTGATTTTCTAGTCAAAAATTGGCTCCTTGGTTTCTTTGCTCACCTGCTTTCTACATTTGTACTATACTCTTAGCTGCTAGAGTAGCCCTATGAATATTGTTTTGTTGCTTTTGCTCCACACAGGTCCTACCTGATCAGGGTAGGTGTTACCACTATGACTCATTTGATGATTTTTTGCTCTTATACATGATTACTGTCCTCAGGTAATAAGAGTGTCCCCTTTACTGACTAGAGCTGCTTTACTTGTAGTGATGTAGTATACCCCACCTCGGATATTAGTATCACTACTTTGAGAACTTTGATCTTCTCGTAGTAGATTAGTTCTTCTACTACTTTTTGTGACATATCTTACCATTCATACACTAGGCTTAGTTGCCATATTAGTCCTATGAATATGTTAAGGTCACTTTCACTTCCCACAGGGTCCCACTAGTTTGTGTGGGTGTTACCACTGTGAGATTTTTCCTACTCAGAGTTGTTATCCTGAGTAGCGGGAGTTCTCTCTCACTGCTTTGGTTCTTTTCCTCTTACTTGGTGATATGGGGTGTCGTGACTTAGGTGCCACCATTACCTCTTTCTTGAGCCCTGATTCTTTAGTACAGAGTCATCTCTTCTAGATTTTTATCACTTCTTTCCCCATTGAGATCCGACTCCTAGCTGCTGGAGAGGTCCTTTGGATATTTTGATACTCTTTCCACTTCTTACAAGGTCCCCATCAGTTAGTATGGGTTTACCACTGTAGCCCCCTTGAGGGTTGTTTTTACTGGGCTTAGTCCTACCTTCTGTAGTAGAGGTGCCCCCTCATAATTTCAGTTCTTTTTACTCCTTTGAAATGAGATTACCCCTTTAACACTGCCGTTGCCAGGTCCCAAGTCCTGGATGAGAAAAGTGGAGGGTTGCGTTAGGTAGTCGACAGCCAGCGTAAAACTTGTCGAACAATAATGACATGAATCTTTTAAGAAATTTTGTTAATACTAGGGCTAATGTTATAAAAATTAATAGGATTGGAGATAGAATTATAGCTTTAAAGATTGTTGTTGATGATAAGATTGTTAATATTATAAGTGCTTATGCTCCTCAAGTAGGTTTGTATATGAGTTCTAAATTAAATTTTTGGAATGACTTAGAAGAATTAATACAAAATATACCTCTTGAAGAAAGAGTTTTTATTGGAGGAGATTTAAATGGACATGTTGGTAGAGAGGTAGATGATTTTAAAAGCATTCATGGTGGCCATGGATTTGGAACGACGAATGAAGGTGGCAAGACCATATTGGATTTTTGTTTAGCTTATGATTTTTTAATTGCTAATACCTTATTTAAGAAAAGGAATGAGCATCTCATCACTTATAAAAATGGATATAGTACAACCTAGATTGACTATTTTCTTATTAGAAAATTAAATCGTTTAGATTGCAAAGATTGTAAAGTTATTCTGAGTGAAAATTTATGTACCCAACATCGATTATTAGTTTTAAACTTTAAGATAAATTGGCATAAAATTAAAAATAAAGTAAAACAATTTTCTAGGATTAAATGGGGGCATTTGAAGAATATTAACAAAAATATTTTTGGAAATAAGATTTCATATCTTAAGATTTTGTCTATGCATGAGGATGCTAATATTATGTGGGAAAAAGTGGCTAGTGATATTAAGAATATTGCAAAAGATGTCTTTGGAGTATCAAAGGGAAAAGCTTCTAATAGTAAAAATAGTTGGTGGTGGAATCCTAATGTGTAAGAAAAAATTAAAAATAAGAAGCTTTGTTATAAAAATTGGTTTAATTTTAAAAATTTTGATAATTGGGAAATATATAAAGTGGCTCGTAAGGATGCTAAGAAAGCAATATGCGTGTTGACCTCATTTTTGTATGAGGTCATTAAGGATCCATCCAGACTCCAGAGCAATCCTGGCCCCAAGTCAATCCAGATCTAAATTCAATTCAAGCCTCAATTAAAATCCAAAATCCAACCCAGTTCAGAACTCAGACTCCAGTTCAGGTATTGATCCTACCTGTGAGTTAGCTCTGATCCTATCCAGTCATTAATGATCACCCAAATGATTATAGATGATTTGGATACTCAAACTTAATCAATCAAACTCAAAACCCAGATCAATTCCAAAATCAAGACTAAAATCCAAAGTCCAGAAGCCTTGTCCTAAAGGCCTTTTCCAATGAATTTTCAAACACTTCAAAATCCTATCAAATGACCTCTGATTCAGGATCTGTCAGTTGCATACTAATGGGACATGTATCTAGAGGATACCCTCCAAATTTGAGCTCATTTTGAGGTCTCTAACCCCAGAATATAAATCAAAATCCAAAGGTTGTAAAACTTTCAAATATTTACGGCCTATGCCACTAGACTTGCCACCTAGTGGATTCTGATCTTAGAGCCTTTACCAAAGCCTCTAGTCACTTCGAGACCATTAATCCAGACCTATTGAACAATAAACTATATTTTTCTGGACTCATTTCAGTCCCTAGTGGTCATGAGGTCAAAATGACCAAAATACCCCTTTGGGGTATGAATAGTTGTTTTGAATCAAACGAGCTCCAAATTGAATGCAACCACCTCCATCAAATTTCAAATATCAAAACAAACCTATTAGACCAATTTCTAGACTCTGAGTCAACCTGGTTGATCAAGTCAACAGGGTTGACCTAAAAGGCCCTTTAAGGGTCCAAATAGGTGATTTGACTGAAACGACCTATCTAAGTCGTGAAACCACTTTTATTGATTTTCAAATGGCATTTCGAACTTTTTGGGCCTGATCCCAGACACTGGGTCAACCTAGTTGACTAGGTCAACCTAGGTTGACCAACCAGGCCCTTCAGGGTCAAAATAGGCATTTTAACCAAATTGACCTTTCCAAACCATAGAACCACCTCTAATTGATTCAAAACATCGAACCAAACGTGTTGAACCCAAACTCGGGTCCGGGGCCAACCTGGTTGACCAAGTCAACCTAGGTTGACCTAAATGCCCTTTAAGGTTTAAATAGGTTATTTTAACATATTCAAACCATTCAATCCCTTTCAATCCTCAAATCACCTCCACTAATTCAAACACCCTCACATGCCTTGCCATCAGTCAATTTGACTGGTTGACTAGTCAACATAGTCAACAAGTTCACTTGAAATAGGCTTAAATGCCCATTTGGCTTGACTCAAGCTAGCTCAAACCTTACCAATCCACTCATTTCTATTCCAACAGCTCTAGTCTATTCTAGAGACTTTCTAGGCTGTATATTAACCTTTGGATCAATGTCCAATGGTTTGGATGATTTCCACATGGGCAAATGAGGGCAAGACCACCTTTATCTATAGGTGTCCTTGTATTTGTCCTTGGCTCCTGCTCTCATGAATTTCTAGGCCAGATGGCATGCATCAAGGAGGCTTCCAAGTCAATCACAGCCATCCATATAGCCAAGATATTTTGGAAAAAAAGGGGTTAAAAAGAGAAGATTCATTCTAACCCAAAATTAACAAAACTTATCCATCTCCAAAGCTCTCCCAGCCTCTAAGACTCCTCTTAGAGCTACTCCAGACTATTTTCTAGCTTTCCCAAACTATTTTCCACCAAATCCAAGCCTCCAAAACACTCATTGGTGAAGAGAGATAGTTTAGAGAGAGAATTAGGAAATTTATGAATAACTCCACATCCAGCAAGATCCAGCTCTTGGAGTCTTCACCAAAGTTGAAGAGGACAACTTCATCTTTCCAACAACACTAAGAAGTCAAAAAATCATTAGCTAGATTGTAAGTTATTTATGTTTTAAATTTAAATTTAAAATTAAAATGGTAGAAAAACTACAGTGCATGGAGCCTTAAAATTCCATACATTAGAAGATTATGATACCATCAGTCTATGTTTAAATTTTTATCAAGTTTGATTAAGTATTTTAGAAGATATTGGCATTTAAAAACCTCCAATTTTGGCAGATCGGGACCGTCCGATCGATCATCGGACGGTCCAGATCAGAGCTGGAATCGCGCGTCAGCCCTGGGATTTGAACCTGGGTCTCCTGGCCAGACCGCGTGGGTGACGTGGCGCCATCTGGGCGCTCAGATCTGATCTCGTTTGATCCGATCGGACGGCTGTCGTTCATGCCGATGTGGTTAAGTGACAACGTAGGATCATGCCATGTGTCAAGGCCGCGGCGTAGCGCCGCCATCCAGCCAATCATTGCCAATGATTGGTTTGGCGGTGCCAGCGGCCCGATTTCACTAAAACGATTTTAAAAATCATTTAAATGTCTAAAAACTTCTAAAATTCATGGTAAATCCAATTTTTCACCAAAATTAGTGTTCTAGGGCTTGTTGGAAAGCTCTTGAGCTCTAGTTTTTATTGAAATCAAATTAAACATATTTTGATCACTGGGTTTTGAGAAATTTAGGTTTATTTGAAATCCAATCTTCTCAAATTTCTTTCAATCCAGTGGTCAAATGGTGTTAAAATTTTGGTGAAACAATTTTGGACGTCTTAGGCATTATCTGTAATTTTTGTAGGTCCAGATGCCTAGTGGATTGCTGTAAAGTAAATTTACAAAGTATTGGGTCCATTTTGGACCCAAAACTTTGGAAATTCATAACTCTCCAAACTAGTAGAATTAGGCTTCCTAATTTCTGTGGTATGTTTGTGTATGGCTAAGGGTTAGATGAACAGAGATTTAGACCCAATTGAATACTAGTGCCACCTAGGAATAATAATTAATGACAAGGTCTAGTTAACTTAGAAAAATCCTAGCAAATTCTACACACA
>NW_021319115.1:104209-111848 GCF_001605985.2 Dendrobium catenatum | reverse complement strand
CTCACACACTTTAGATGGTTTGCTAGGACAACCAACTCTAGTTTTAGGCTAGGCCGGTGTTTACTTTTCCGTTGTGTGCCGGGTTTTCGAGCTTTCATTGCATGCTGGTTGCTAGCTTAGAATTGATGTATTTGTTTACTTACTTTTCTGTACTCTGTGTTGTGAGTAATTAAGCATTTTAAATTTCAAATATTAACTGCTTGAGATCAAATATTAACTGCTTGAAATTGAATATTAACTACTTTGGATTATATATATCTGCTGATTATTAAGATAACCCTGCAGGATTGAGTCTAGATTTCTTTATTTTGACTAATATAAATTTGATTTGATTTGAGTTGTACTTTAAAGTATCTTGAGAATGGGATTTTAAATCATCCAATTTGGAATCCAAAGAGGAAGTGACATCCCTAAGGGGAGAGTCTCTATCCATTTGGAACTTCAAATTTGGATGACTATGAGAATATCCAAAGAGAAAAGATAACACCCTATTCAAGAGGGAGTTTCTTTTCATTTGGATATCCATAACCGACGAATCAAGATGTTCTTGAGAAGATGAAGAAGTGGATGACGAGAAGACCCATTCTCAAAGTCACTTGAGTCTTAAGATTAGAAATCCGAGTTGTTGGCAGTGGTGCCCGGCCACTTAATTTTATGCAGACCCTGGTTTGAAATAAGCAAGGCAACTTTGCCTATGGACTTTTAATTTGAATATTAATTTAATTAATTTGATTGATGTTTGATGAGATTGTGTATAGAATTACCTGCTTTTCATAGTTTTTTTTGGCGTTTGTGTGCCGCTTTTGTTTTTGCCTGGACTCATGAGACTCGTGAGGGTGTGAAAAGTTTTATACTCATAACTTTAAAGTTCAAGACTCTAGCGAGTCTAAACAACAAAGAAAGATAACGAATTTAAGGAATTAGCCGGGGATCGACCCCGGGGTCGCATGCATATTTTTTCACTTCTTCTCTCCTTGCTTTAGACCCTTTCCCACCTGCAGGTAGAGTCCGGATAGTCTGACCTATGAGGACGAGGTGATGGACCTGGGGAAGTCCAGTCTTCTAAAAAATTATTTTCTAATCCTGTTTTTAACTTTCAAGTATATTTGAATTGGAGTTATTAACTAGCATGCATTTCATTAGAAATAGATTTAAAAGAGTCAAAATTTTAATTGCATTAGTTCTTAGCATTTTGCACCCAGCATAAGTCAAAGGGGCCAATTAGAAAAATATCTAGATGTCGGCCCCAACTCTCCAAAATATTAAATAAAACATCCCTACCACTCTTTCATAAAATATCAGATTCATTTAATTTAAATTGATTAGGTGGTTAGCTGGCTCCCCAATCCAGGCTGGGGTAAGTCCAGATTTGCACTGCATTTGCTAGGTTCGGGTCACTTTTTAGTACCCAACTTAGACTTAGGTTCTGATGCTAGCTCGGGCCATAAGACCTCAACTTCCGGGAATTAAATCCCGACTTTCTAATAAAATTGACCATTCAAACTTAAATCACTTTCAATCAAATTTAAGCCCAACACTTAGGATAGGCTGAGGCGTTTCTGAAATAATTCAGAATCTCAAAGCACCTCCTACTCCTCTTCCTTTGACTCCAGAAATAACTGTTCAACCTTGATCCAATCCCGATTGAAAATTCCAACCTTTTTCTTTCTTTGATATCGATCTTTGAAAATCTAAATAAAATTTACACCGCTATTTTAATCGAGAGTTTTTGTAGGAAACTTCTATTTCCTACGATGTAATTAACTACGAGGGCTTGCGCTCGTAGGAGATTTAAAAACCCAGAACTTATTTTCAAAATCAAATTTTTTTTAAAACCTTTGATTAATCAGCTTTGGGAAAATTCAAAATTCAACGATCATTATCATCATTTTCAATCAATCAATAGTGATTGATATATTCTTTCTTCGAAGAGATATATAAATCACTATTGAAATTTTGATTATGAAATTAATGATTTCTCTATCTAGATTAACATAGTCAGACATTTGATTTGAATTTAATATTGACCTTCCGGGGTCATATATGATCCTTTCCTGAGTCTGATTATGATAATCAGGATGAATTTAAATTTTGTAATTAGAACCCATTAGAGAACTATATGTTCGCTCTTAGAGGCGATATACTGTTCATAATGATGCGTTCAATTTCAAAATTTTAAAAATTAAATATTCCCAAAGATAATTAATTTTTTTAAAAAACTATATATATTTAAATATTTTTTTAATTAAAATAATGTGATGCAAAGGCATTAGCTTTTAGTGATTTATATAATAGATTATATACTAAAGAGGGAGAAAGATATATATATAAGTTAGCCAAATAAAGAGATAGGAGTAGTAAGGATTTAGTTCAAGTGAAGTGTATTAAAGTTCCTATTTCGGTTGGGTTACATCAAGGATCAGCCTTAAGCCCATATCTTTTTGCTTTAGTCATGGATGTTCTCACTAGACATTTGCAAGAGGATGTACCTTGGTGTACGCTTTTTGTTGATGATATTCTTCTTGTTGATAAGACTAGAGAGGGAGTTGAAAGTAAACTTGAATTATGGAAGTCAACATTAGAGACTAAAGATTTTCTCTTTAGTAGATCTAAAACGGAATATATGGAGTGTAAATTTAGTAGTAATAGATCTAGTGAGGGGATTGTGACTTTGGGCGATCAAGTCATTAATAAGAGTACACGTTTTTGATATCTTGGATCTATTATTCAGAGTGATGGTGAAATAGATTGTGATATTATCAGCATAATTCAAGTTGGATGGTTGAAGTGGCGGAATGCATCGGGCTTGTTATGTGATAGAAATGTACCCCTTAAACTTAAGGGAAAATTCTATAAGATGGTAGTGAGGCCTGCAATGCTTTATGGTGCCGAATGTTGGCCTTTAAAAGAGAAGCATAATACTAAGTTAAGTGTGGCAGAGATGAGGATGCTCAGGTGGATGAGTGGCTTTACCCTTAGAGATAGGATACGAAATGAGCATATACGTGAAAAGGTTGGAGTAGCTCCAGTAGAAGATAAGATTAGAGAAAGTCGCCTTAGATGGTTTGGTCACTTAAAACGGCGGCCTTGTGATGACCTGGTTAGGAGAGTAGAGGTATTAGATTTGACTTATGTTAAGAAAGGTAGGGGTAGACCTAAAAAGACTTGGTTAGAAAATATTAGGAATGACCTTTCTTTATTAGATTTAAACGAGAATTTGACTTTTAATAGGACACAATGGAGAAAAAGGATTCATTTAGCCGACCCTATGTAGTGGGATAAAGGCTTGATGTTGTTGTTGTTGTTGTTGGAATGAGATTACCTCTTTGCACACTCTATTGAAGGTGTATCTTTTCCAGCTTTATTTGAGAGACATCATCCTGATGTCCTCCTTCCCTTTTGTACAGGGTTAGGGTTTCTTAGGAGATCCTGACAACATTTGGATAATCATGGACACGATGATTTGTCCTCTACCATGTGGTTACCAAAGTGCTAGAAGGGGTTCCCTAGGTGGCTCTACCCTTAAAATTATCCTATTTACTTACTCTTTTCTCCCTCGTATCCCTGCACAGATCTGTGTTAAGATGATGTTGAGGTGACTTTTACCTCCTATCCTGCTGTTTGAAATGAACATACAGGTAGTTGGTATTACTTGGTAGAGAGAACCTGACAGAGCACCTGGCAGGTACTCCTCGCCACTCTTCTGATTGTCCTGTTGTGAACAGGCAGGCATCAGAACTTGACTCTTTATCCATTTAATTGAAATGACTGAGTGGGTTTTGATCCCTTCTTCATTTGTGAGATCGAGCTGGTGGAGAAGATGTTGAAGCTTACTTGGTTAAAGTGAAGCCTTACCAGAGCCCCTGGAAGGTGTCCCTTACCACCTCTCTTTACTTTGGATGTTCTGCAAAAGACAAAGCAGGCTTCCATTTCGTGGTTCATGAGCTTCTTGCTGAAGTCAGACAGAAGTAGTGTCCACCCCAATCCACTGTTCTAAAAGGAGCAAGATGGGCGGGATCCTTTTCACCTTCTACCCTATCGCCCAGATACGGCCAGATAGGCAGTTGGTTTTACTTACCTTGTTGAGTGAGCCCGACAGAGTCCCTGGGAGGCGCAATTCCTCAACACCATTTTTTTTACCCCGGATGTCCTGTAAAAGACTAAGCAGGCTTCTATTTCATGGTTCATGAATTTTTTGCTGAGGTCAAGCAGAAGTAGTGGCCACCCCAATCCACTGTTCTGAAAGGAGCAGGAGGGGCGGGATCCTTTTCACCTTCTACACTGTCACCCAGATACGGCCAGACAGGTAGTTGGTTTTACTTACCTTATTAAGTGAGCCTGATAGAGTCCCTGGGAGGCACAATTCCTCAACACCCTTTTTGCCCCGGATGTCCTGTAAAAGACTAAGCAGGCTTCTATTTTGTAGTTCATGAGCTTCTTGTTGAGGTTAGGCAGAAGTAGTGGCCACCCCAATCCACTGTTTCGAAAGGAACAGGAGGGGCGGGATCTTTTCACCTTCTACCCTGTTGCCTGGATACGGGCAGGCAGGTAGTTGTTTTTATTTTACTTACCACTTGCGCGAGCCCGACAGAGTCCCTGCGAGGCATTCCTCAACACCTTTTTACTCCGGATTCCTTGTAAAAAACTACGCAGGCTTCCATTTCGTGTCTTCTTTACTTTTGCTGAGGTCGAGCAGAAGTATCGAGTCACCCCAATCCACTGTTCTGAGATGAGCAGGAGGGGCGGGATCTTTTCACCTTCTACTCTGTTGTTTTGATACGGTCAGGCAGATAGTTTTCTTTACTTGGTAGAGAGAGCCTGACAGAGCACCTGGCAGGAACTCCTCACCTCTTTCCCTGAGTGTCCTATTCTGATCAAACAGGCACCATATTTCATGACTCTTTTATTTGCCGTCTTGAGTTGATCAGATAAATACTGAGTCACCCCAATCCATTGTTCTGAGATGAGCAGGAAGAGATGGGACCTTTTTCACCTTCTATCCTGCTGTTTGAAATGAACAGACAAGAAGCTGGTTTTACTTACCTGGTAGAGAGAGCCTGACAGAGCACCTGGCAGGAACTCCTCGCCACCTTTTCTCCTAAGTGTCCTATTCTGATTAGCTAGACACCAGACTTCGTGATTCTTTTATTTGCCGACACAATCTGTTCAGGAAAATACTTAGTCACCCCAATCCACCCAATCCACTGTCCTGAAATAGGCAGGAGGAGATGAGACCCCCTTCACCTTCTATTCTGCTGATTCGACATAGTCAGACAGATAGTCAGTATACTTTTACTACCTTACTTTCGGTTCTTCTCTTGGCTTTTCCCCTGCTACAGGGTAAGGCCAGAGGAGAACCCCTCTACTTTTTGCACCCTTGAGGTGATCATTACTTTTGGTTTTCTCTTCTGCTCCACCCTCTCCATAGTGCAAGGCAAGGAGAGACACCTCCTTACTTTTTCACCCTCGTGGTGATCTTTACCTTCAGTTCTCTTTTCTGCTCTGCCCTCGCTATAGGGCAGGGCTATGAGAGAACCCCCTTACCTTATTTTCACCTTTTTAGGTGATCTTTATTTTGGTTCTTTCCTTGGCTCTGCCCTGTTGAAGGGTAAGGCCAAGAGAAGATCCTACTACTGGTCGACCATATTTTGGTGACACCTTACTTATGCACTGTTGCTTTTCACTCTCTCCTAGGCTTTGCCCTCGCTATAGTGTAAGGCCAGGAAAAGAGTTCTCTACCTTTTCTTCCACCTTTGTTGGCACTCTTTCATTCATAACCTTTACTATACCTTTCTTTAGGCATAGTCGGTCAACGTCAACACGAGCGGTTCACTAGGTTTTCGTCGCTTCTGTTGGGGGTCTGTTTGTTGACCTTGATTTTGCCAATACTCCAGGTTAAAGAGTTGACTTGGTCAAATTGACTAAGCCAAACTCCTAGACCCACTCCATTGAATCCAACAGGTCAATTCGAGTCTGTTAAGCCTAGACCCATGTCCTGGGTCAACCTGGTTGACCAGGTCAACCAGGGTTGACCCAAATGAACCTAAACCCTTCCATTTAATTTCAAATCCAATTCAGAGCTCCTCGAGCTCATTTCCCTCCTCCACTGGAATTAGTGGGTCAGACCAAGTCCACTGGAGCCAGACTTGGGCCCTGGGTCAACCCAGTTGACCAAGTCAACCCGGGTTGACTCAATTGGCCTTAATGGGCCTAATTTAATTTCTAATCCATTTCAATGCCTCATAAGCCCAACCCACCTTCTTTCTGACCTAATCGACTGGTTTGACCAAGTCAAACTTTGACTTGGGCATATCTAGCCATGAATAGGCCAAATTAACCCATTTAAGACTCATTTAATCCCTATTTAATGCCCTAATGGATTGCTAATGGTTTTAAAATCTAAATCCCGCCTAAATCACTCCCACTCTCTCTGAATTTGACCCTTTATCTCATCTCCGCCGTCCAAGAGAGGGAGAGGTGTTTAAATAGTAAAATTTAGGTTATTTTGAGGATCATTTTTCAAATCCTTGAGCCCTAGCCCCCCTGAGCCCGAGAACTTTCGTGTGAGAGTTCCTTGGACTACCCCTTACCTCCCTCGAACAATTCCCGATGGTGAAACCTCGTCGGCGGCGAGATTCCAGCGAGACCGAGCCCACTTTCTTTCCTGATTGATTTTTGCTTGATCGAGCAAGAGTTCAAGCCCGACGTCAACTAGGAACTTGTTCGTGAGGAGTCTAGGAGTCCAACGAGCCCAAGATCTCCCGAATCCACCTTGTGGATTGAGGTATATCTCAAACCCTAGTTAGAACACTTAGGGTTAATTAACATCGTCATTAGCGCGTATTAATTCAAACAAAATAGCCCCAAATGATGCTCTTCACTAGTACAAGCTAGGTCTAAAATTTTATGGCATTTGGTTCGGCCAATCGAGAGAACGAGATGAAAATCCTCTTAGGTTTTCGGTACGTGTTCGGCATGGAAAGGACGGATCTTGACCGTCCGATCCTAGATCAATGGGCTGGATCCCATTGCACGGCCGCTCGTGTCCGCCCCGCAGTTCGATCTGCCTTCGGAACAAGCCGTCCGGCTTGATCTGGACCGTCCATCTCATACGACGGGTGATCGGATGGTCCATACGCCCGTCCGACGTGGCAAGTGAAACCCGCGTAACCACGAGTTTGATTGCTCAATGATTGCAGGCGGTGCGCCGCCGCCGTGCAATCATTGTCCCGAAACCGCGGGACCAGTCCGGTCTCGCCACGCGTCTGACCGCCACCGCCACATGGCAACCCATGAGATTTTCTGGATTTTTCTTTTATTTTAAATAATTTTTATGGGTTTTAACTTTAAAAATTCTTAGAAAATCCATTTTTGCTCCTTTTTCGACGCGTAATACCTCAAATTGCTCGTAATTTAATTCTCTTCTATTTAAAATTATTTTTAATTAAAAATATTATATATTTTTTTAATATTATTGAAATAGTAAAAACACCTATTTTCTATTATTATTTAAATCCTTATTTTAATATAATTATTATTATACTATTATTTTATTATAGCTATTTGTCATAATTACCATAATTTGAAATATTAACTTACTAATTATTTATTTATTATTATTATTATCATTATAATATTT
>NW_021319115.1:76045-104109 GCF_001605985.2 Dendrobium catenatum | reverse complement strand
CTCATAACTAATCTTTAAAATTCTAAGTTTAAATAACATAGAAATCTAACAAACCTAGAGAACTGTCAGAATCGTCTGGGGTCGCATGCATATTACTGCATCCTTCTTTCCTTGTTATAAGACATCTCCCTACCTGCGGGTAGAGTCCGGATAATCTGGCCTATGAGGATGAAGTGTCGGACCTAGGGAGACTCAGACTTTTCTAAAAATTTATTTTCTATAAGTCTTTTTTTTAAATTCTATAGCATTCATGAGCTGACATTTCAACTAGCATGCATTGCATTAGTAACCAACTAAATAAAAATTAATTACATTAGCTAGGAGCATCTGACCCATATAAGTCCAGGACCACTTAGGAAATTCTCTATATGTTAGTCCTATTTCTAATAACTGTACCACCCACCCATCTCTCATAACTGACTTGACAGCATAGTTTTAAAGCGATTAGGTGGTTAGGTTGCTCCCCAATCCAGACTGGGGTAAGTCCAGGTTTTGCACTGCATTAGCTAGGACACGGGTCTTAGTGTTTCGTAGAGAACTAAGCCCAACCTAGATCTAAGATTCGAGGCTACTACTTATCTGCGTCGCAGGATGACGCCACCTCCATCTCTCCTCTCACGCTTGTGATTGAGTGCTTGATTTTCTTTTCTCTATTTTCTCTAACACTAAGTCCAATCTAGATTTAGGGTTCGAGGCTACTACACTCGGTCTCGTAGTATGCCTTAAATAGTAGGTAGGTCCTTTTCTTTCGGGGACTCTAAATCCTACTTATCTGCGTCACAGGATGACGCCACCTCCATCTTTCTCTCACGCATGTGATTGAATGCTTGATCTTTTATTTTATTCAGTTTCTCTTTAGTGCCCTAGAACCTCCAGATGCTGGTATGAGCCACGCATGTTGATTCAGCCTCTTCAGACCTTTCTTCCCTTTGAGTAGGATTTCCTAGTCTATACCCTCGTGCCAATCCCACTTTAGGAGAGGATAATGTATGATCCTTAATCGAGAGTTTTCTCAGGCTCTGGCTTAGGATATAATTAACCACGGGGGCTTACGCCTGTGGGAAACTCGGTCCCACATCTACTAAACCCCATTCAAACTATTATATCGGATTGGGGAAATCCATGACTAGGTCGTCTATATTGCTACCCATCGAGGTGTGTTGGTGAAAACCTCTATCCTCAATGGTTAGTCGTATGCACGATCCAATCTACCCTTCCATCGACCTGTTCGTGTCGAGTGTAGAGGCCTATGATCGTTTTGTCCCACGGGATAGTGTGGTCGTACCCTCTGCATTCGTACCCCATGAGCGGTGCTCTTTCGGAGGTCCACAAGTAGCTTAAATAAATCAAGTTCTCTTGATCAACTTAGTTTACCTATATTTGTTATTTCAATCCTTTTCTCTCAATTATTTAAGTTTGTTATCTTAACTATCATAACCATCTCATCTATCATATGCACTGGTTATCTTAATAATTTTTCTCTCAATGTATTTTCATCAAACTCTCCTTTTTATTAAAAATATAAATTATTTTCTCTTATTAATTTTAAAGATCACTAGCAAGATGAATATACATCCTTCTTAGATATCATGACTTATATTTCATCTTAATATTCAAGTAATACAATGAATTGATATATAGTGCAAAAAGCTCAATGCTAAATAAAATTAATACAAACCACATTGAGATTGAATAACTATGATGTATTCAAGTGTTCAACTTAAATGTTTGTTAAGAGACCACCATTCACTTATTTATTCAACAATACCATATATTACCATATCAAAGCTCCTTTATACATAATATCCTCTTCCCAATTTATTTTTTTCCCATCCTAAACTCCCATGCAAACACTCTCTAATACTCTTTCCCAAGCAAAGTGGGGTGGTGAAATTTTCATCATTCATACCCCCAAACTAAATCCAATCAAACCCAACTTTGATTTTCTTATTATAATTTTCAATTTCACGTTTACAATGGTTTAAATCAATATACCCATTTTGTTTTCATTAGTGCATACTATATAGGACTTGACTGATAAGATTTTGTTAAGAGATTTCCAAATATGAGAACATAATGGCACACCCAATTAACCAATCCCCTATTGCTTATTATTATTATTATTATTTAATTTTCATTTACAATTAAAGCCCTATTTTTATATTTTGATTAACCAATCCCTCATTACTTATGATTCAAAATTTTAGAATCATTTTAAATTAATTATGGGTATGATTATATTTTATTTTCATTTTTTATTATATTCAATTTGAAATAGAAAAATATATATATTTAGTTTTTTTAAGATCTATTTTGTAGAAATCATGGTATATTACCTTAAATAATTATGCATCAATTATTTATGACTCTAAATTAAATGATTTAAAAGTTTTATGATTTTCTTATTCCAAACAATATTATTACAATATGATTTTTAACATATTTTTATTATATGTTGATGAAAGAAATTATTAGTGTTATCACTTATTTTCTTTCAAGTGATAATCTTAAAATAAGCGAGAAAGTGCAAGAGAAGGAGAAGGACATGACATGGTTGTGCTCTTATATGTGCTCCCAAGCAATAAGAATGGCTAATAGTTTTAGATTGATTACCTTAATTAAAAGTATAACTAGTTCATGGGTTGAGAAGCTTCACCTTGTAGAAACAAAGTTTTTTACAACTTTCATGGACAATTTAGGAGTGAACAAAATAGCTCAAGCTTGCTTTAAAAGGGGCTTGTAACTCTAAAAACTAGGCTAGAAGGGTTTTTTTAGGCTATGGAGTTGTGAATTAAGTCAATTAAGATTTTAGGTTCATGAAAGGCTCTCAAATATTATAGGTGTTTATAGGCCTTTGAGGGTTAATTAGAAGATCATGCTAACTCCTTGGAGGTTAAAAATCAAGTCAAAATAATTTTTAAGATGTGGAGTCCTTTGAGAGGAAAATTGGTGAGCTAGATATTGGGTCTCTTGGACAAGGTTGAATTCACACATATTGATTGATCAAAGATCATTAATGGCTATAAGAAAACTCTTAAGATGGTGAGGGATAAATGTTGAGAACTAGATGGCCTTGCTAGGTTTGAACTCTTTTTTTTTTTTTTTTTTTTTTTTTTTTGAGAAAAGCAGTAACTGCATTAGTGAAAAGAAACAGGAAAGGAAAAAACAACTACAAAGTAGATTCCTCCTTCATTATTTTAACAAATGAAGGAGGAACCTTATCCAATCATAAGTCTTCCCAAGTAAAGCTACCAACAATAGCATAACTAGCACACAAATCCGCTAGCTTATTGCTCTGCCTCTTAACAAAATTGAAAATAACATTATTAAACTCTTTAAAAAAATCCAAATCTTCCATACCTTTGAGTCCTTGATTCCTTATCCGGTTTATAGCTTTAATGACATTAGAATTGCCACTTTCTATAATAGCTCCTTTATATTTGAACATCCAATCTTTGATCACCTCTTCCAATGATTTGATAGCAAGAAGTTCTAGATGATTTATGTCCCAATGAGTAAAAGATTTTCCAAAAGCCATTAAGAATCTTCCTTTATAATCTCTAACCACACCACCAACGCCTGCTTAAAGATCCTAAGGTCTAGAGTGGATCCTAGGGTCTAGGATTAAATCTGGATTTTGGATGGGTCTTAGTGACCTCATACAAAAATGAGGTCAACACATCTACATTAATTTTTAACCAACGGGGTGTAGAGGGATGCCAAGTATTAGACAGCCAATAAGATTGGTTAACATCCCCATTTTTCGGTCTTAAGTTAAAAATATTTTTAGAAAAAGCTGACAAGCTGATAGCATTAGCAGCAATGAATTTTGCACTTTCATTAATTCCATCATGCAACATTTTGTTCCTAGCAAGAGAGGTAAACAACATTACAATAAAGTTTAATAAACATACCATTAACCTTTGATGTTGTATCTAGCCATTAAAACCACCAAACACAGGAATTTGAAATCCCCAAACATTCAGTAAAGAAATAACTTCTCTTAATTTCAAGCATTTAACAAGAATGTGCTCAGTATCTTCATTCCCCGAATCACATCTGGGACATATTCCATCTTCTTGTAATCTTCTATGAGTAAGGAATTGATAAGAAGGCAAAGCATTCTTGAACAGTCTATAACAGAAATTTTGAACCTTCGGAATAACCTTTGCCTTCATTATCCATACAGTCCACCTGAGAATCTCTTGATGCTGAAACAAGGATTCGTTGATCATCCCTATGATAGTCTTTCTAGAATTATGATATATAAGCTTCCTCTCATCAATAATTTGTTCTCTGTTGATTTTGATTTGTAGAATCAAATTAATCAAATCATTTCAAATGAACTGCTTCAGCTCTTCTACCTTCCATCTTCCATCTTCAATAAATTTGCTTACTTTGATATCTTCATCAGCTTCTGGAACAACATATGTTGGCCATTTGTCAATTCTCCTATCAAGAATCCAAATGTCTTTGAATACTTCAACAGCTGATCCATCAACTAAGCTCCATTTTATCAAAGGATTCAGAGCTCTTCCACCATCCGAAATAACTTTCCAGGAATAAGAGCAATTCTTTTTTATATCTTCATACCCAGGCCCCATACCGTATTTTGGAGCCAAGGTTTTCTGTAGCAGAGAATTGTTGTTAATTAGAAACCTCCAGGTAATTCTAGCTCTAAGAGAGCTAACGCTAGCAGAACAAGAGAACAATCCACCTCCACCAATGTTTTTGGGTTTACATAAATTGTCCCAGCTGATATAGTGCATACCCAACTTTCCTCCATATTTATTCCAAATAAATCCCCTGCATAATTTTTCAATCTCTTTCAAAATTCTGATCAAAACCAAGGAGTGGGTGCTGTAGAAATTAGGAAGAGCAAGTATAACTGAATTTATTAGAGTGAGTTTTCCAGCCAATGATAAATCCTTACTCCCCTAGATATTCAGCCTTTTGAGTGTCTTCTCAATGATAAATTAATAATCATTTGCAGCTAATCTTCTCAAGGCCGTTTTTAAACCCAAATAGAAAAATTCCTTAACTGATTTAAAGCCCACAGTTCTTAAAATACTCTTCTTCCTTCTTCTATTAACATTCTTCCCAAAAATCATTATAGTTTTCTCTGTGTTAATGGATTGGCCGGTCCAACTGCAGAAGTTGGAAAGAATGTTTTTAACTTCACGAGCAGCCCTTTTGGATGCTTCTGAGAAAATGAGGATGTCGTCCGCAAAAAGCAAATGGGATATACGAGTACCATTTGTATTTGGAATAATACCAACAGAAGATTATGCAAAGGCATTTGATAAGATCTGGAAACAGAGGATGAACATCAACGGAGATAATGGGCATCCTTGACGAAAATAGTTATCAGCTTTTATCCAATCTATAAAATTCCCATTTATGATGATTGAAAATCTTGGATTTAAAACACATTCCAATATCAGCTTTGAGAACTTGGGCGAGATTCAAAATAATCCAAAATTTTCATAAGAGTGACCCAACTCATTGAGTCATAAGCTTGCTCCATATCTATTTTGTATGCTACCATCCCTTTGGCAGCTTTCAAAAATCTGAGCTTGTGAAATAATTCTTGAGCTATCATCAAATGATCGAAAATGGACCTTCCTTTATAAAAAACTTTTGATGAGTTTGGGTTGGGTTACATAATTAATTCTCAAGTGAATTATTACTAGGCTTTACTATGGGTTAAGGCCAAGAGTAATGATGGTTAATTGCCTTAATTGAGGTTTAATATATTAAACTTATGCATTTGGGTCTAATATAAGTCAATAAATTTGTCTAATTAGCCACCCAATACTAGGGTTATGGCTTATTGTAAAAAATGGGTCAATTGATAAGGTAAGATTAGGTTAGTTGCAATCTATAAGGCTAATTAAATATTCATATTAAGTTTTGGATAAAACACCAAAGATGGGTAAAACTAGTCATTAAGATGTAGGGTTAGGGCATATATTCATATGGGCTAGTTAATTTAAGTTTATATTTGGTCAATTGAGCAATCTCAAATCATTGGGACAGTTTTGTTAGATTAGGCTAGCTTAAGTTAGGCTAAGTTGACTGATGTGATCTAATTTGGGTCTAAGAGAGACTTTAGGTTATGCTAATTAAAACAGGCAAAGGTCTTGCTAAAAAAAAAGGCATATTCCCTTATAAGGGTTCATGTAGTTTTAGAGTATTGATTTTAATTTTAGGATTTTAGCTAGGCTACTTAACTATATTAGGGGTTTTTTTTTTTTAAAGAAAATTCAACCAACTTCATTAAATACTAATAAAGGAAATACAAACTACAAACTATAAGCATCAAATTCCTCCTTTAACAATGAAAGAAATGAAGGAGGAACCTTATTCATACTAATGTATTCCCAAATAAAAGAACTAAAAATAGCATAGTTAGCACATAAGTCCGCTAACTTATTACAACTCCTATTTATACAATTAAAAATCACATGATTGAAGTCTTTGATAGAAGTAAGAGCTTCCATTCTCTGACCGCCACTTGATTTTGCCTCTTGAAGAAACTTAATGATATTAAGATTGTCACTTTCTATTATAATCCCCTTATAATTTTACATCTAATCTTTGATCACCTCCTTAAGAGATTGAGTATCTAAAAGCTCCAATCTAGATACATCATCCTAGTGAATACAAGCATGACCGAATGCCAAAAGGAATCTACCTTTGTGGTCACAAAATACACTGCCAATTCCAGCTTTATAAGATGGTAGTAACGTTGCATCAACATTAACTTTGATCCAATCGGGTGGAGGAGGTTACTAATGCTTATTTAACAACCTAAAAGGCTGATTAGCACCCCATCTACCTGAGTTAAGACTTCCACTATAAACAAAAATTAAGGCATAGCTCATGTCAATAGCAACAATGACCAATGAACTTTCATCATTTCCTTTATGAATCATCTTGTTTCTCACCTTCCATGAAAAGAAAATCACATTGCAATACAAATTGACTAACAAAGAATTCTGCTTGGACAGCCACTTACAACAATCTTCAAATGAAATAAAGGATGGGATAAAAAAGCCCCATCTATTAAGATGTTGTGAAACTTCTAACAACTTCTTACATTTAACTACAACATACTAAATGTCTTCAACATCATTACAGCTTCTAAGACGCCCATTTTCCCTTTGCAATCTCATATAAAATAGGAATTGATAAGTAGGAATAACATTATGGAAAAATCTCCACCAGTATACCTCCAACCGTGGAATCAATTTAGCCTTTCTAATCCAAATCCAAAATTGAACTAGATCATTATGTTGAACCAAAGCTTCAAATGCAAGTGTTGAAATTGACTTTCAAGATTGTTTGAATATTAATTCAATCCTATCTTCTCCCAAATCCAAAAAATATATGTATTTGACATATTAGTTTCACAAGTTCAATAACAAAGAATTTGTTGAGTTCAGACACATTCCAGCAGCCTTCTAAAATGAATTTTCCAACCAATAAGTCACTAAAGCCCTGAGGGAGAACAAACGTCCATCTGTTTAAGCTTTTGTCCATAACCCAAGTATCCTTGAATACATCTGTTGACTCGCCATTAGCAATTCTCCATCTTATAATTGGCTTTAGAGATTTACCTCCATCAGATTTAAGTTTCCAAGCAATAGATTCACCCTTTTTGATTTTTTATCCACAAACAGGGAACCATATTTCAGAAAAATAACCTTGTGCAATAAGGAATATGTCTCTTGAACATACTTCCAAGCAAGCTTGGCTCTCAAAGCCCCACCTTTATTAGAACAAGAATGAAGAGATCTACCTCCCCACTTAAAAGGTAAACACATTACATTCCAATTCACATAATGAATTCCAAATCTTCCATTCATTTAATTCCAAATAAAAACTTCTGTATAGCTTATCAACATCATCTAGAACACCTACAGGGATCAAAGAATTAGTACAATGGAATGTTTTTTTTTTTTTTTTTGAAAAGATGCTAATTGCATTTAATTAAAAGAGATACCAAATACAACCTACGGAATGTTAATACTACTATCACATTCCTCCTTTAACAAAGTAAAAAAACTAGAAGGAATCTTATTGTCACAAATATCAACCCAAAGAATATTAGAAGAATAGCTAAGTTAGCATATAATCAGCTAACTTATTAGAATCAATACTAAAATAATGAAATAAAACATTATTAAACTCCTTTAAGAATGATAACTCTTCCACTAGTCGATCTTCAAATCGGTAACTTGATTTGCCACAAGAATCTTGTAGCAATTTGATAATGTTGTAATTGTCTCCTTCAATAATTAATCCTTTATCCTCTAACATCCAGCTCTGGACAACTAACTTTAAAGAAGTAATAGCTCAGAGATCTACCTGCACAATATCCCAGTGCATACATTGAAAACCAAAAGCCAACAAAAATCTGCCATAATTGTCTCTGAAGACTCCACCCATGCCAGCTTTATTATTCATTTACAAAGTAGCATCAATATTTACTTTAATCCAATCGTGTGGAGGGTGCCAAATATTACAAAATAGCTTACGAAGCTGATTAACACCCTAGTGATCCGATATAAGATTATATTGAAAAGAAGATGCCACGAAGCTAACCACATTTGAAGCTATAAAAGAAGGACTATCTTCAACCCCTCCATGTTTGATCTTATTCCTATATTTATAAAAGAAGTATAATAAGTACAATACATGTTAGCAACAAACAGAATAGAACCAGCTAACCTCTTTAACTCAACTTTGCATTCCACGAAAGATAAAAATGATGGAACCGTAAATCGCCATGCACTCAAAATCTGAATAACTTGAATAATTTTTAGGCAACTGGCTATAACATGATCACTGTTTTCAACAGCTATGCACCCTCTAGGACAAGAATTATTATCAAATAATCTACTCCGACATAAAAAATTATTTGTTGGAATGGCTTTGTTACATAATCTCCAAAAAAATAACTTCACCCGAGAGTTTAGCTTCAATTTTTTAACCAATTTCCAGTAATCATTAAACACTTTATCTTCATTCAGTGCATCATATGCTAAAGCAGTTATAGATTTACCATAAAACTTGGATTTGAGCTCTACTGAATATCTAGATTATTTTGAACATTTTGAATTGGACTTGAAATCTTAATCATAGATTGGATTTGATTGAATTGATCTAATGGGGATTATCTAATGGGTAATTAACTTGTTAATTACTCATTATTTGAGCTTTGTTTTCAAATATTCAAAATATACTTTGATTTTGTGTAGGTTACACACACTTGCACCTAGATTAGGCTCTCCTTAATCTAGGATTTGATTGTGAAAGTTATGTGTGCATCTATGTATGTTAGTGCATGGGTTAGTTAAAACCTTGATTCAAACCCATCAAACTTAGTGACATCATTAAGGACAATAATTAAGGACATGTTTAGAAAACTTAAAAAAAATTTAGAAATTAGGATATACATTCTTTTGATTCAAAAGTTTGAACACTTGAACATTGTGACATATACAACCCATAAAATAATTTTCACTTATTTTTGAAGTCATTAAGCCCCTTGATTAATTTTCCTAAGTTTAAACCCTTAATTAAGCTTTAAAATTTCTAAAACTTATAATAAATCAAATTTAAATCCAAAAAATACAAATGATGCCTCTAACTGACCAGAATTTAAATCTTAATTAATAAAAAATAAAAGCCCTTTTAGTTGATAGCAAATTAAATCTTAATTTATTTTAAGTGGAATTGAATATTTAATTAATTTAATTAATTAAAAATAATTAAAAATTTCAAAAAATTCCCAAACACTTGGGAACCTCTCCTTAGGTCAATCCTGACCTTTGGAATTGATTTCAAGGAGTTGGGAGTTTATTTGGACGTAAATCATAAAAAGCCCCTTAATTAAACAATTAAAACAATTTAATAAATTATCAAACTTTGAAAAATCATAACTAATTCAAAAAAAATCCAAATTGAACAAACTCAAAGGCATTCAACTCATAATAAAATATAATTTTCATTAAAAATTGTTACAAATCTGAGATTATGGATTAGACTTTTGATGATAGCAAACATTCATATTTTTCTACAACTGCCTTGGCAACTAACTTTTCAGCTCCACAAGATCGAACATAACTCAAGACCAGCTCAATATTGGGTAGACTTAGTTTGAGTCAGTCTGTAATATTTTTTCTTTTTCTTGAGTCATTTGTAAAAGTGGTTTCTGATGCTAAGTAACCTTGCACATACACACTTGAGGGGTTTTCTGTGTTTTTCTGTTTTGAGTATATCGGCCTGGACGATGTTCATATTGACCAGGACGATCCTACTAAAAATAAAAACCCTAATTAGGGCATCCTGGTTAAGCAGCCATCATTAAGCACATCGTCCTGGACGATCCTTGTATCAGCCAAGATGATAGGCTCAAATCAAAAAGAATCAGCCACCATGACCAATTTAGATATTCTTTATTTCAGAACATCGGCCAGGATGATCTATACATCAGCCTGGATGATGTAGCACAATTATGCCTAAATTAATCTGGTATTTATGGAAAGCAATTAAGGATGATTGATACGATCACATCGACCTGACCGATCGCAGGATCGGCCGGAACGATGTCCTAGATGTTTAACATCGGCCAGACTCTATTCCGGGCGATGTTCAGGATGATTGTACTCTAATTTGAACTAATCAGCCAGGACGATATTGTATCGGCCTGGATGATGTAATCAATTTTCTTCTGATCGTTCCAAACCATCTTTGCTGATTGAGCTTATTTTATACTGATTGGCCACGACAATATTCCCATCGTCCTGGACGATAATGTCAGTTCTTGAAATTCTATTTAAAGGACCCAAATTTTCTCATGCAAAGTGACCTTTAGCTGTTGTCTTGACCTTAGAGAGCCAAGAGGAGAGGGAGAGAGAGGACGAGAGAGGGAGGAACTTGTGAGGGGGAGTTTGTGAGAGGGATTCACAAAGGTTGCTCCAAGCAAGGTTCCAAGGCATCTTCTCCAGTCTTCATCCTTCATCCTTGGGAGTTCAAGGGAGGTAAGCTTCAGCAATTGGTCGAGGTTCTCTGCCTGCTTTAAGAGGAAGCAAAAGGAGTCGAGGTTCTCTGCCTGCTTCAGAAGGAAGCAAAAGGAGTCGAGGTTCTCTACCTGCTTCAGGAGGAAGCAAAAGGAGTCAAGGTTCTCTGCCTGCTTTAGGAGGAAGCAAAAGGAGTTGGGTTCTCTGTCTGCTTCAAGAGGAAGCAAAAGGAGTTGGGTTCTCTGCCTCGCCGGGGTTGGCAAAAAAGAGTTTTTGTGAGGGCTTCTCAGCCTTGCTGTGGGAGAAAAAGGAGAGTCACTTTTGAAGTGCAATACTCGGAGGGCGCCTCCGAGGAGTGGACGTAGGTCGAGTTGACCAAACCACTATAAAACTCGTGTGATCTTACTTTATTTTGATTTTAGCATTTAGTTTTTCGTACTTTAATTTCTGTGGTGATTTTGGTTTAAGTTTTGTTCTTTGATTATAAGAAAGATTTATTAAAATACCAATTCACCCCCCTTATTAAAATACCAATTCCCCCCCCCCCCCCCTCTTAGTTAGCCTTGGGCCAGTACTTACGGGCATAACATCCCTAACAAACTTTCAAAAATATCAAACTTCCAAAAATTAATCAAATTTGAAAAAGTCAACTTTTGGTCACACCTTAAGTTAAAATCAAGTCAAAATTTCAAACCTTCATAACTAAATATAGAAAAATCCAAATCTAGCAAACTTAGTGTCTAACAATACATCTTAAGGTCTAATATTTTAATAAAATATAAATTTTTATAATTCAACCTTAATTAAAAAGTCAACTTTTAATCCCTTAATTAAATGATTAAAATAATCCAAAAAAATCCAAAAAATAAAAATCACTTTAAAACTCCAAAAATCTTTAATTAACCTTAAAACCAACAAACAAACAACTTTAATTAAAATCCTTTAACTTTCAAACCTTAATTAACTTAAGTTACTTAACTATATCGAGTATCACTAGGTAATCCAAGCCTACGAGGCTATTAAATTAGCCCCAAGGAAGGTGAAATAAATTTCACGGCCTCGGAGAGCAACAAAGGTGGTATCCAACAAATAATTAAAATCAATTTCAAGTTATTAAGATTTAAACTTCAATTAAATATTCCCTTAAACCTTTCAACCAACCAGAACCTTAACCAACTACAATCAAATATCCTACATATGACATATCCAAACCACACAACCTTTACACACACTTTAGATGATCTGCTAGGACAACCAATTCTAATTTTAGGCTAGGCCGATGTTTACTTTTTTGTAATTGTGTGTCGAGTTTTCTGTGATTTTCACTACATGCTAGTTGTTAGCTTAGAATTGATTGATTGTCTATTTATTTCCTGCACTCTGTGTTGTAATTGATTGAGCATTTAAATTTTAAATATCAACTGCTTGAGATTAATTATAACTGCTTGGGATTATATGTAACTGCTGATTATTAAAATAACCCAGCATGATCGAGTCTAGAATTTTCTTCTTTTATTAAATGTAATTTGATTATATTTGAGTTGTAATATTTAAGTACTTTGAGAATGGGATGTTAAAACATCCAATTTGGAATCCAAAGAGGAAGGGACATCCCTTAGGGGAGAGTCACTCTCTATTTGGAGCTCCAAATTTGGATGATTTTAAAATATCCAAAGAGGAAAGATAACACCCCATCCAAGGGGGGGGGGGGCAAATTTGGATGATTTTAAAATATCCAAAGAGGAAAGATAACACCCCATCCAAGGGGGGGGGGGGGGGGGGGGTTTCAATGGGATATCCGGACCCTACGATCCAAGGAGTTGCAAAAGGACAAAGAAGTAGATAGCGAGAAGACCCATTCTCAAAGTCACTTGAGTCTTAGGAGTAAAAATCGGGTTGTTGTGAGTGGTGCCCGGCCACTTTACTTTTCTGCAAATTTTGGGATGTAATATTAAGTGGCACTTGCCACATGGACATTCAATTTGGGCATTTAATTTAATTGATTTATTTAACTGATTGTGCAGTAAAACTAGCTGCTTTTCTAGTCTTTTTACCAGCATGTCGATTTGATTTATCTTAGGAGTAAAAATCGGGTTGTTGTGAGTGGTGCCCGGCCACTTTACTTTTCTGCAAATTTTGGGATGTAATATTAAGTGGCACTTGCCACATGGACATTCAATTTGGGCATTTAATTTAATTGATTTATTTAACTGATTGTGCAGTAAAACTAGCTGATTTTCTAGTCTTTTTACCAACATGCCGATTTGATTTAGCTTGGAACTCGATTGTATGCTCTTAAGGACTTATTAAAAAATTTCTACTTAAATCTAATTAAAAATTTTAAATCAACATAAAAACTCTAACGTTTTAAGAAGTAAGCCCATGACCGCGAGGAGTTTGCATGCATAATTATATCATCTTATTTCCTTCTGCTAGGCACCTCCCCACCTGTGGGTTTTGGCAGACTACCTGGCCTATGAGGGTGCAGATCTGTCAAAGAAAATTTGTGAATTCTTTTAGAAAAAATCTATTTTTTAAGCCTTTTTAAAACTGCTTCATTTCAAATTTTGAGCATTTAATTGAGTCAATTAGCATGCATTTCATTAGTAACAAATTAAATCTCTAAAACTTTAATTGCATTTTTAGCTTAAACATCAAACACCCAACATAAGTCAACGGGCCAAATTAAGGACTACTCAAGATGTCGGCCCTACTCTCAAAAACCTATCTTAAGTAACGTCCCTATCACTCAACATTAAAAGACCAGACTCATGATTTTAAAGTGCCTAGGTGGTTTAGCTGGCTCCCCAATCCAGGTTGGGGTATGTCCAGATTTCATTACATTAGTTAGGTTCGGGTTACTTTTCAGTACTCAATTTAGACATAGGTTCTAAGGCAGGCTCGGGCTATAAGACCTCAACCTCTGAGAAGTGAATCCCATCATTCTAATAAAATTGATCATTAAATTAAATATCACTTTCAATCAAATTCAAACCTAATACTTAGGATAAATTGGGGTATTTCTGAAGTAATTTAGAATCTCAAAATACCTCCTACTTCTTCTCCTTTGACTCCAAAAATAAGTGCTCAATTTTGATCCAATCCCACTTGAATTTCTAACCCTTAACCTCCTTTGACATCCAGCTTTGAAATCTTAAATAAAATTTCTACCACTATTTTAATCGAGAGTATTCATAGGAAATTTTAGTTTCCTACGATGTAATTAACTACGAGGGCTTGCGCTCGTAGGAGATTTAGAAACCCCTACCATATTTTTAAAATCAAGTTTTCAAAACCTTTAATTAATTATCTTTGGGAAGTTAAAATTTAACGATCATTATCATCATATCCAAATGATTAATAATAGGTGATGTCCTCTTTCCTTGGAAAGATGTATCATTATATTATCATGATTTTGATTATGAAATTAATGATCCTTAATATAGATTATTATAGTCAAACACTCGAGTAAACTTCATTTTGATCCTTCGAGATCATATGTAGTTCATTCCTGAGTTTGACTATGATAATCAGGATAAACTTAAAGTTCTAAAATTTGAACCTATTAGAGAATAATATTATCGCCTCCCAAGGCGGTATATTATTCATAATAAAGAGTTCAATTTTTAAACTACCTTTTCCCAAAGAAAATTAATCCTTTTCAAAACTATATTTTTCAACCAAATAAAAAAATGGTGACTCCGCTGGGGATAAATCTCACTCACCATATTTAATAGTGGTATAAATTTTATTGCATCGGTAGTTTTAACTACCCTTCCTTCCGTTGGTCCCTCTCTCATTTCTTCCTTGGGTGAGTGTGGCCAACTCAATTAAGACATGTCAAAAGAGAGGCGAGTGTAGGAAACCTTCCTCTAAGTCGGGCTTTGACATTTTTCCTCCAAGTTAATTGGTAGAGCGAAAGATTCAAGCCAAATTTCTTTTAAATCCTCTTGTATATGTTGTAAACTTGATTGCGAATAAACATCTAGCATGCTAAGTTTCACAATTTTCAGAAGACCCTTCAACATCAAAATCAAAATTTCAATCCTTTAGCAAAATTCAATTTCTTTCAAATCAAAATTGATCCCTATATTCTATCACTACATATAGAATTGTAGCTCTTATAATTCAATATGTATGAAAGAATATAAAAACCTTCAAATTCAACTCAAAAGATTGATTCTTCTGGTAAAGTCTATCTTTGACATTTCATTCCCAAATAATTTGACGAGATGAAAGAGTCGAGACGACTTCTTAGAATCTCCCCCTCTAAATTTGTTAACCTTTACGTTGAACGCTAGTTCAACTTATTGAGTTTTAAAAATTAGGGGAGATGTTGTCGTATTTTCAAACTTTCAAATTCTTTCTAGAATAATCTAACTTCAATCTTAGTTGCCATATGTTTCATATAATACCCTTTGTAGTTTAACATAGGTAATACAAATTCAAACCCTTGATCAAACCTGGATTTTGACATTTCACTCTAAGCTAGTCAGTGCAGTGAAAGGGTCAAGTCAAGGTCTTTAGATTTTCTCTTAATTTTTGTTACCCATTATGTTGAAAATAAAACTCAACGTTTGAGTTTAAAAAATGAAGGAAATCTTTCAAACAAATTTCAATCATCATTGTCATGTGTCTTCTATAACATTCTGTTATAGTTGAACATATGCAACACAAATCTAAAATTTTATTGTCAAATCTTGGCTTTAACATTTTACCCCCAAACCACTTGGTGGGGTAAAAGAGTCAAGACTAATTTCTTACGATCTTCCTATAATTTTATGAACCTACACATTTAAGTGAAACTCAATGTGTTGAGCTCTAAAATTTAAAGGAGATCTATTTACTTTCAACCTGTAGTATAAACTCAACTTCCACCTTGAATGCAAGATTGATTTCAACTCCATATTCAACTTTAAATTTGATTTCAAATTCAAATCTGGGTTCTGACATTTATCCCCCAAGCAACCTGGTGGGATCAAAGTGTCAAGCCAAATTCCTGTAATCTCCTTTTTAATTTTTTTAAACCTACATATTTGAACATGAATCAACAAGTTGAGTTTCAAAATTTAATGGAGATCCATTCAATTTCAACCTTAAGTTATAATTCAATTTCAAACTCAAATTCAACTTCAATCTTAATTAAAATGCAATTTCAACCTTGAATTCAAATCCAAATTTTATCCTCATGATTCAAATTCAAATTCAATATCAAGCCAAATTCAATATCAACCTTAAACTCAAGTTTGATTTCAACTTTAAATTCAACCTTAAGTTTGATTTCAATTTCAAATTCAAACTTTGACATTTTACCCCATATCAATTTGTGTAGCGAAAGAGTCAAGTTTTACTCGTCAATTTTATGAACTACCATGTTGAGTGTAAACTCAACATGATTGAGTCAGAAAATTTTGAATAAAATCAAACAAACTCAAAACTCAAAATCAATTTTAAGATCAACTAATTCAAGACACTTTCTTAATTCTAGGAAATCAAGTATACTCAAATGGCTGGGAAACTCGTCTTCTCACTGAATAAAGATGTGCCTATAGAATAAATTCTCAATGGCAATTTAATTTAGTATGAGATGAAATTTTAGAAGCTCAAGATTTTTGTTAATGGGGAAATACTAATTGATCTGTCTGCTAGTACTCAAAAGGACTTTCCCTTAGTAGAAGTTACTTTAGGTTCAGGAGCTAACTCCCCCATTTCCAAGATGGAGGTCGTTGTCGCCCCAGTACCCACTGTATCCTCTACTCAGGAGAATAAGAAATAGAAGTCAATAACGATCAATGAAGGACCATCTCAGTCTGAGATTGGGTCAAGGTCTACCACTCCTGTCGTCGACAAAAACAAGAGGAAGAACTACCTTCAAAGGGTCAGAAAGAAGGTTGTTAAGGCTAGAAAGATGACTGAATTAAAAGTTTTTAATCAAGTCAAGTTTGAGGCCAATCGAGAACCCATTTCTCCTTCTACGTACCCTCTCCTTGCACAAAGGAAAGAGGTTGTAAAAATGAGAACACGATCTATAATATGCCTTCTTGACTACTACACAGAAAGACTCAAGCAAGAAAGAATTGAGCAATCACCAGTAATAGGCCATAGGCCCTCAGTTGAGGGTTATGACCCGTCCACTCTGCTAGACAATGTTAGATCATGTTTCTATACATGTCCCACTACATCACCTTCAGAGGAGAAGGAGTAGAAACCACTCGGGGTGGCACTCTTTTGAATATTATGCTACTAGTAGTGATAGGGGACTCTAATCTAAGATTGTGTCAGATAGTGATACCGACAAAATTTAAACTTTAAACAGGGTCCTATCGTGATAAATATTATGATTATAATGATGCTGCATTATCTAGAGATAGTGCAGACCCTATAACAATCTCTCCCTCCAAGGAGATTAAAAAAATTCAATTCCATATTGATAAGGGTCTTGCCACTAGACTTGCAACTTTTTAAGAAAAGCTTCCAACTCCTCAAGTCTACTAGATCCAGATAATCAAGACAAGTTGATTCACCTTTTTTAATAGAAATTGACCTTTACTTTAAGTTTTAAGAGGGAGAGAGTTGTAGTTGACTCCATCAATGTTTAAATGTCCCTCCCTCCCACTGCTTTTGTGGATTGATTTAACTTTTGAATTAACATCTACCTCAAACTTAAGTTGACTTCAAAAATGAAAATTTTATCAATCTTCTAGCAATCTTTTATCTTAATAGGTGATTCTCGCATGTATAAAATATGTTCAATGATTTTCAAAAGTCAAGATGATACTCTTTTCAAAAAGATTGGGTGTGCTTTGAGGATTATTCTTCCTCGTATAAGAGAACGAATTTGCTTCTCTTATACTTGAGATATAATCCGAGCATTCAAAATAAAAAGATCAATTATTTTAAGGTATTTGAAGAAAGTGAAGCCTCTTTTCAAAAAATAATTGAAATCAAAAGATAAGCGAATGCTCCAAAAATCAAAAGATGCACGAATGTGCAAAAAATCAAGAAGTGCACGAAATGCACCAAAATTTAAAAGATACGCAAACAGCATCATAAAAAAAAGAGAAGAAGAGTAAGATGGCTTCCTTCCTTTAAATCCTTAAATCTCAAAAAACCTAATCACCTTTAAATACTTAACTTTGAAAATCTTAAAACTAGATTCTTCATCATGCATGAATTATCTATCAGATAGAACAATATCATGCAAGAGGGTTGAAAATATCAAATTTCTACCTCTAACTTAAATCCTTCTAGAATTGATCTTAATTCAAAATGTTTAAGGGAAAACCCAGTTTAGTTTCTACGAAACTTGGTCTGGGTCAACAAAACCTAAATTTTCAAATCTTTTCAAATTGGTTGGAGTCGACTCAGCTTCTCACTCTAATTGATAAATTTATGCCCGCTTATTGTTCTACAGGGTCCAAATAGCTAGAGAAAATTTCTAATAAAAAGAATGAATCCTCTACTCTAGTGTGTGAGCCCATCCATATAGGCATATTTTCCTCAAAGGCCTTCTTAACAAAATTACACTCTATACTAGGTCTAAGATCAACCCTACTATAGGAGTATTTTGTAATGCTGGGGATTCTCGTTCAAGATCAAACTTTAACTGAGCAGAGTGCCCGACTCCAATTAAAGGAGCTTCAGGGCCTCAAACAAAGTTAATTTTAAGCTCAACAAAGTTTAAAAATTCATAAGTCATATTTGATTCGAGATCCAGATAAATTGTGTCACTTTAGAACTCTCCAAGTAGATGACTTGGTCGTAGTCTTTTGGAGACCTATTTTAATCCATCACAAAAATTGATGGAAATCTTGAATCAATATTGATTGGATCGTTCATCCTGATGACGATCTTTAAGAAAATTTTAAATATTAACTGATCCAACCCTGGAGAATGTCACCTAATGTTTTTAAATGTTAGGGAGGCTTTTCAAGAAGTACTATACCAAATGAGTGTCAAACATAAAGTCAAATTCAAAACCTCTTATATTCACAACCAAACTTAAAAAATCAAATTCAAAATCTTCAAACTCAAAATTCAAACCAAATCAAATTCAAATAAATTAAAATTCAATCAAATTGAATTCTCCAAATTCATAACCAATTAAAATCACTCCATAAATTCAAAGATCCTTTGAATTCAAAATCAAATAAAGTTTCATATTCAAAATACTTCAAATTCAAATTTGTTAAATCAAATTTCAAATTCAAACATCCTTAAACTCAAAACTAAATCAACTCAAATTCAAAAACTACTCAAATCTCAAATTTTAAAGTTCAAACCCGATCCTCTGTGTAGAGCAAGTTTCCTCCACACATGATCATTCCAAACTCGATCCTCTGTGTAGAGCAGGTTTCCTCTATATGCGATCATTCCAAACTCGATCCTCTGTGTAGAGCAAGTTTCCTCTATATACGATCATTCTAGACTCGATCCACTATGTAGAGCAAGTTTCCTCTACATACGATCATTCTAGACTCAATCTTCTATATAGAGCAAGCCTCCTCTATATATGATCATCCAGATCTGACCCACTGTGTAGAGCAAGTTTCCTCTACATACGATTATTCTAGACTCGATCTACTATATAGAGCAAGTTTCCTCTACATACGATCATTATAGACTCAATCTTCTATATAGAGCAAGCCTCCTCTATATATGATCATCCAGACCCGATCCACTATGTAGAGCAAGTTTCCTCTACATATGATCATCCAGACTCGATCCTCTATGTGGAGCAAGTTTCCTCTACATACGATCATCCGGACCCGATCTTCTATGAGAAGCAATTCTTCCTTCTCATAAGATCTTTGAGTTTCTCTTCCTTAAGGACAGATGTGAGTCATCGTACTTTCTATCCTTAGGACCAGACCCACTAGTGCTGGAGCACACCCTCTGTGACACCATCCTAGTTTAAAATTCCAAATTTTATCTTTCATGCCGAGCAAGTTTCCTCTCCACAAGATCATCCTTTAGTGATGGAGCACGCCTTTTGTGGCACCATCCTAAATTCAAAATCTAGAATGATCTTTTGTGGGAAGCAATGCTTCCTTCCCACAAGATCATCTAGTTTTCTCTTTCCTTAAGAATAGATATGAGTCATCATGCTTTCTCTCCTTAGGATTAGATCCACTAGTGATGGAGCACGCCCTCTATGGCACAATCCTAGTTTCGAATTTCAAATATGATCCTCTGTGGGAAGCAATGCTTCCTTCCCACATGATCATCTTCTTTTCCATAAGGATAGATGTGAGTCATCGTGCTTTCTTTCCTTAGGATTAGATCCACTAGTGATGGAGTATGCCATTTGTGGCATCACCCTGGTTTGAAAATCCATATTACACCTTCTATGGGAAGTAATGCTTCCTTCCCATAGGGTCCTCTAATCTTCTTCTCCTTAAGGTTTGGTTCTTTCCCTTCCTTAAGATTATATCTACTAGTGGTAGAGTACGCCCCTCATGGTACTACCCTAGTATTAATTCAAATTCAATCCTCTATAGTTAGGATTTCTTCCTTTTTATACTATCACGCAATCTTTTTCTCCTTAAGATTAGGTTTCCTCCTTCCCTTAGGATCATATCTACTAGTGGTAGAGTACGCCTCTCGTGGCACTACCCTGGTAACCAATCCAAGTTTGATCCTCTATAGTTAGGATTTCCTCCTTCCTACATGATCATTCAAGCCTTCTCTTCCTTAGGGTTTAGGTAATCCCTTCTCTTAGGATTAGATCTACTAATGGTAGAGTACGCCCCTTATAGCACTACCTTAGTATCAATTCAAATTTGATCCTCTATAGTTAGGAGTTCTTCCTTCCTATACAATCATCCAGGCTTTCTTTTCCTCTAAGGATAGACTTCCTTCCCTTAGGATTAGATCTACTAGTGGTAGAGTATGTCTTCCATTGCACTACCCTAGTATAAACTTAAACCTCAATTCCATAAGGTTAGGCTTTCCCTTCCCTTAGAATCAATACCCAGATTCGATCCTTTATAGTTAGAAGTTTCCTTCTTCCTATAAGATTACCCAGGCTTTCTTCTCCTTAGGGCTAGATATTCTCTTTGCCTTAGGATTAGACTCCCCAGTGATGGAGTATGCCCCCTGTGGCACCACCTGGCTTTAATTTCAAATCCAAAAATTCTAAAATCAAACTCTCCTTTCCTTAGGGTGTAGGTTTTCCCTTCCCTTAGGACCAGATTTACTAGTGGTAGAGTACGCTTTGCCCAGCACTACCCTAGTATCAATTCAAACCCCGATTCCCCAGGGATAAACTTTTTTCCTTCCCTTAAGATCAAAACTCCAGACTTGACCTTTGAATTTGGTCAACACCAATATGAGCAGTATAACTTCATTATACTACACATATTGGGGGTCTATTTGTTGACCTCATTTTTATATGAGGTAAATAAGGACCCACCTAGACTCTAGATTAATCCTGACCCCATATAGTCTAGCCTATAAAACAATCTAGACTCTAGGATCCTCCTAAAATTCAGTCCTTAGGATCTACTCTAGACCCTAGGATTCTTCCAGACATTAAGATCTATCTAAACTCTAGGACCTTCCCAGACCCTAGGTTCAGACTCCATACCTTATGATCTTCTTAAGCCTTAGGATCTACCTAGACCTTAGATCAATCTAGACCCTAGGATCTACCTAGACCTTAGGATCAATTTAGATCTTAGGTAAATCCAAACTTCAAATCAATCATATCCTTAAGCCAATCCAGATCTCAATTTCATTCAAACTTTAATCAAATCCAGACTTTAATCCTATCCAGATCTTAATCTCCAGTTCAAATCTTGATCATATCTTTAATCAAGCCTTAAATATATCCTAATATTTATGATCATCCAAATGATCATAAATAATTTGGATAACTCAAACTTGATCAATCAAATCCACAATCCAGATAAAACACAGAAATCTAAGGCCAATGGTCCGAGTCCTGAAAGCCTTTTCTATTAAATTTTCAAACACTTCAAACCCCACTCAAATGACCTTTGATTCAGAGTCCATTACTTGCACAGTGATAAGACATGTCTCGAGAGGTAACCCTCCAAATTTTAACTCATTCTGAGGTCTCTAACCCTAGAAATTGAATTAAATTCCAACGGCTATAAAACCTTTAAATATTTAAAACCTATGACCCTAGACCTGCCACCCAGTGGATTTTGACCTTTGAGCTTTCTACAAAGCCTCCAATCACTTCCAAACCCTTAATCCTGACCCATTGAACATTAAACTATATTTTTTGGAGTCACTTTGACCCCAGTTGACCAGCGATCAAAATGATCAAAATACCCCTTGGGGTGTGAATAGTCACCTTTGATCAAATGAGTTCCAAATCAAATGCAACCACTTCCAGCATGTTTTAAATGTCAAACAAAATCTCTTTCCAAACTCTAGGTCAACTTGGTTGACCAAGTCAACTAGGGTTGACCTAAAAGACCCTTTAAGAACCCAAATGGTCATTTTGACCATTTTGACCATTTTAACCCTTAAGATTGCCTCCACCAAACTCCATATATCGAAACAAACTTGTCAAGCCAAACCTTGGCCTCAGGTCAACCTTGTTGATCAAGTCAACTCAATTTGACCAAATTAACCCTTAAGCTCTTTTATATCTAATCAAGCTCCATATCAAATCTAAATCCTTTCAAACTCACTTGACCACATTCCTCAATGATCTAGACTTGATTGGACTCCTGATCTAATCACCTGTTGACTTGGTCAATGGGGCCCATACCTATTCAAACTTGGCCCATTTAGACCAACTAATGGTATATATTCAAACCCAATATAGTTGAGCTCTTTCAAACCTTAAAGACCCTTCAAACCTACTCAAATACATAGATCAAACATATCTAAACCCATTTGAATTCAAGCCATGGTCCATTTAACCAAATCAAGTCATTTTGACTTGGTTAAACTAATTCAAAACCCCTTAAATTACCTCAAACTCTAATTGCATGGTTTAACCTTCATTCCATCCAATGAGTGGTGACACCTTGCATGCCACATCAGCTACCTTGACCCATTGACTGGTCAAATAGTCAATGGAGGGTTAAAGTAGCCTCCAAATGGTTTAAACCTTTGATTAAACCCTTTAACTCAAATATCATTTAACCCCAGCCATTCCAGCAGTCTTAGAGACCCTCTAGAATGTTCTTAAGCTAGGATTAAGCCTTGGATTAGGTCCAAGCCATCTCTAATCATCCCCATGTGCAAATAAGGCCAAAATCCACTTTCCACCTGTGTCCTTGGGCTGTCCTATCTTGTGCCACTCTAACATATCCAAGACACTTGTCAAGATCTTGAGAATCTCCCAAATCAATCATGACCGTCCCCTATAGCTTTAGGGTTATGGAGTTGGGAAAAGATCTCTCATTCAAATCTTCCCGTTCTCTCTCCATTCAAACAGCCTCCAGACCGACTGAGAATTCTTATGAGCTCCCTAAGAATCCCTCAAGCCTTCCCGACCAAATCCCTACCGATCAGAACTATCGGCGACCACTTCTCTGGAAAGCCTTGGCGTTTTTGTCCAAGTGGCTATACTGTTCGATCTAGACGTTATTAGCTTGAGCATTCTTCTACAAGTTGGAGCGTGGATAGTCTACAAATGCAAAAAGTCCAAAAATGGTTTAATCCATCCATAAATCTAGGTGAAAATTCAAACCCTAGATTAGATCACACTACTCTAAATAGCTCCTTTTCATGTTCATTTTAAGCCGTAAAAATGTATCCCCATTGATGCTCTTCACTAAGGGATTCTATGTTTAAAATTTCATGTCAAATGGTTGAGCCAATAAAGAGAATGAGCCATGTTTTTATTAGGGTTTCAGTTCGCAACGTGTATGAACTGCACGTTTTCTGGACCATTGATTGAATGATCAACGGTCAAGATTAAGCTCCTCTGCGGTTCCGTTCAACTGTGTGGTCGAGCCAGTGATTTTGTCACCTGTCCGGCTCAACTTGAGCCATTGATTCATTTCCATGGGAGATCAGACGGCACCGGAGGGGTGTTTACTCATTTTAGTAAAAGCATGTGGGCCCGCTGCCGGATTAATCATCATGCAATGATTGCGCCGCCGCGCAATCATTGCCTGTGATTAGCTTACCGCATCCGCGATTCAATCCAATGAACCTGAGAGTGCCACGTCACTCATCCGCCACCGCGTCATGATCCGACAGACACCAATGGGCCACGTGTCACACTAGCCGGCATCGGTTTAATTAAAGGGTTTTAATTAAATTTATAACCATTTAATTATCAGAAACTTAAAAAAATGTAAAAAATTCATTTTAAAGCCAAAATTCTCATGTAATATATCAAATTGTTCAGATGTTTAATACCTTTAATTTAAAAATAAAATCACTTAAAAATATTCTATATATTTTCAGTAATTTTAAAAATTGACTATTTGATTATTTTAATATTATTTAATTAAAATAAACCTAAATATTTTCAAAACTTTAAGACAAATATTTTAGTCTATTTTTAACTTCGAGAGAACATTTCTAGAATTATTTGAGTAGATTTTGATATTAATTTGAATTATTAAACTTATAGTCTTTATTTTATATATAATTTCAAAATCAATTCACTTTTAAAATTGTATGTATATCTAGATTATTTTGAACATTTTGAATTTGACTTGAAATCTTAATCAGAGATTGGATTTGATTGAATTAATCTAATGGGGGTTATCTAATGGGTAATTAACTTGTTAATGAGCTTTGTTTTCAAATATTCAAAATATACTTTGATTTTGTGTTGGTTACACACACTTGCACCTAGATTAGGCTCTCATAGATCTAGGATTTGATTGTGAATGTTATGTGTGCATCTATGTATGTTAGTCTAAGGGTTAGTTAAAACCTTGATTCAAACCCATTAAACTTAGTGACATCATTAAGGATAATAATCAAGGACATGTTTAAAAAACTTAGAGAAATTCTAGAAATTAGGATAGACATCCTTTTGATTCAAAACTTTGAACACTTGAACATAGTGGCATATACAACCCATAAAAATATTTTCTCTGATTTTTGAAGTCATTAAGCCCCTTGATTAATTTTCCTAAGTTTAAACCCTTAATTAATCTTTAAAACTTCTAAAAATTATAATAAATTAAATTTAAATCCAAAAAATACAAATGACACCTTTAACTGACCAAAATTCAAACCTTAATCAATGAAAAATAAAAGTCCTTTGAGTTGATTAAATATTTAATTTTAAGTGGAATTGAATATTTAATTTATTTAATTAATTAAAAATAATTAAAAATTCTAGAATCTATCTTTAGGTCATTCATGACCTTGGGAGTTGATTTCAAGGAGTTGAAGTTTATTTGGACTTAAATCATAAAAAACCCCTTAATTAAACAATTAAAAAAATTTAATAAATTATCAAACTTTGAAAAATCATAACTAATTTAAAAAAATTCTAAATTGAACAAACTCAAAGGCATTCAACTCATAATAAAATATAATATTTATTAAAAATATCAAACTTAAAAAAATTAATCAAATTTGAAAAAGTCAACTTTTGGTTAAACCATAAGTTAAAATCAAGTCAAAACTTCAAACCTTCATAACTAAATGTAGAAAAATCCAAATCCAGCAAACTTTGTGTATAACAACTCATCTTATGGTCTAATCTTTTAATAAAATATTAAACTTAAAGAATTCAACCTTAATTAAAAATTCAATTTTTAATCCCTTAATTAAATTATTAAAATAATCTAGAAAATTCCAAAAATTCAAAATCTCTTTAAAACTCCAAAAATCTTTAATTAACCATAAAACTAGCAATCAACCAACTTTAATTAAAATTCATTAGTTTTCAAACCTTAATTAACTTAAGTTACTTAACTATACCGGGTACCACTAGGTAACCCAGGCCTACGAGGCTATTAAATTAGCCCCAAGGAATGTGAAATAAACTTCACGGCCTCGGTGAGCAACAAAGGTGGTATCCAATAAATAATTAAAATCAATCTTAAAATCAATTTCAAGTTATTAAGATTTAAACTTCAATTAAATATTCTCTTAAACCTTTCAACCAACTAGAACCTTAATCAACTTCAATCAAATATCCTACATAGGATATATCCAAACCACACAACCTTTACACACACTTTAGATTATTTGCTAGGACAACCAACTCTAAGTTTAGGCTAGGCTGCTATTTACTTTTATATAGTTGTGTGCCGAGTTTTCCGTGATTTTCACTGCATGCTGGTTATTAGCTTAGAATTGATTGATTGTCTATTTATTTCTTGCACTCTGTGTTGTAATTGATTGAGCATTTAAATTTTAAATATCAACTGCTTGAGATTGATTATAATTGTTTACGATTATATGTAACTATTGATTATTAGGATAACCCTGCAGGATCGAGTCTAGAATTTTCTTCTTTTATTAAATATAATTTGATTATATTTGAGTTGTAATATTTAAGTGCTTTGAGAATGGGATGTTAAAATATCTAATTTGGAATTCAAAGAGGAAGGGACATCCCTTAGGGGAGAGTCACTCTCCATTTAGAGCTCTAAATTTGGATGATTTTAAGAATATCCAAAGAGGAAAGATAACACCCCATCCAAGGGGGAGTTTTTTTCATTTGGATATCCGGACCCAACGATCCAAGGAGCTGCAGAAGGACAAAGAAATGGATAGCGGGAAGACCCATTCTCAAAGTCACTTGAGTCTTAGGAGTATAATCCGGGTTGTTGTGAGTGGTACTCGATCACTTTATGTTTCTACAAATTCTGGGATGTAATATTAAGTGGCACTTGCCACATGGACATTCAATTTGAGCATTTAATTTAATTGATTTATTTAACTGATTGTGCAGCAAAACTAACTCCTTTTCTAGTCTTTTTACCTGCATGCCAATTTTGATTTAGCCTGGAACTCGATTATAGGCTCTTAAGGACTTATTAAAATTCTTTTACTTAAATCAAATTAAAAATTTTAAGTCAACATAGAAACTCTAATGTTTTGAGAAGCAATCCTGGGACCGTCGGGAGTTCTCATGCACAATTGTTGCATCTTCTTTCCTTTTGTTAGGCACCTCCTCGCCTGCGGGTTTTGGCAGACTACCTGGCCTATGAGGGTGCAGATCTGTTAAGGGGAATCTGTGCATTCTTTTAGGAAAAAATCTATTTTTTAAAGCAATTTAAAACTACTTCATTTCAAATTTTTAGCATTTAATTGAGTCAATTAGCATGCATTGCATTAGAAACAAATTAAATCTCTAAGACTTTAATTGTATTTTTAGCTTAAACATCAAACACCCAACTTAAGTCAAGGGGCCAAATTAAGAACTACTCTAGACGTCAGCCCTACTCTCAAAAACCTATCTTAAGTAACGTCCCTACCACTCAACATTAAAAGACCAGACTCATGATTTTAAAGCGCCTAGGTGGTTTAGCTGACTCCCCAATCCAGGCCTGGGTAAGTCCAAATTTGCACTACATTAGTTAGGTTCAAGTTACTTTCAGTACCCAATTTAGACTTAGGTTCTGAGGCAGGCTCGAGCTATAAGACCTCAACCTATGATGTAATTAACTACGATGGCTTACGCTCGTAAGAGATTTAGAAACCCATACCAGATTTTTAAAATCAAGTTTTCAAAATATTTAATTATTTATCTTTGGGAAGTTAAAATATAATGATCATTATCGTCATATCCAAATAATTGATAATAGGTGATATCCTCTTTCCTTGGTGTTGCAAACCTTATTTCATGGCTTATGTTTTGATGATTGGCAAACCCTACTGATTATCTTGGACTGCCTATTTTTTTCTAACATTTCAGGAATCGAAGATTGGACGAACAAACGATGCAAATACAGAAGTGGGTAGCATAGAGTTGAGTCAGTCTGTACTTTTGATTTTCACCTTTTTGAGTCTACTTGTAATGGTCAAAAGACTGATACTTAGTAACCCTACACACACACACTTGAGAGATTTAGAATCTCTATTTTGCTCACATCGGCCCGGCCGATCTATTGGATCGTCCTGGAT
>NW_021319115.1:48715-75945 GCF_001605985.2 Dendrobium catenatum | reverse complement strand
CGACGGTTCTGAAAATTGAGAAAGGCGGAATGTGCCTTACCTTGCGTACAGCAATTTCCTGAACAGTCTCTTCGGACGAAAACGGCTCCGCGTCGTCCGAAAATCAACTTTTCCAAAAGATTCCTCGACTTTCTCTCTCCTCAAAAGATATTTTCATTTTAATAAAATTTTCTCTCTCTTCAAAACGACTGATTTCAGCTTTATAATACTCAGATCGGCCCGGCCGATCGCCAGATCGTCCCAGGACGATCAGACCAAATTTGATCGTCCTTGACGGTTCCCAGGACTATTTTTCGGCCGATATTTTGAACAGTGCACATCGGCCTGGCCGACGCCTCGATCGGCCTGGACGATGCTTACAGAAAAACACATAGAGAAAATCTAGGCAAATTCTGGAGCAAATTCACTACTGATCGTCCCAGGACGATCCCAGATCGTCCTGGACGATCCTGGAGCAGATTTTGATATTACAGGCAAGTCCTTGGAAGAATAAAATTCCAACCTCTCCCATAGAATCCTTCTTTTATAAACATATGTATTCCCATATATTGAAGCAATCCTTCATCTTCCTTTATTAAGAACCTCTAACTCCCCAATAGCAAATTGGAGAGAGGACTCTAAAACATTAAAAGTCACAATGCTAGACTTCCATACCAATAGAATGCTCCCAGACAATCCTTTTGATGATACTTGGCAAAAATCCCACTCATAACCAATTAATAAATCAACATCCCTTCTATTAATAACATATAATTTGGTTTCCAACAAACACACAAAAAAAAAATACATCATGATCCTTCACAAACTCCTTGAGATATAGAGAAGCTTTCTTTTTCCTAGCTCCTCTACAATTTCAAAAAGCTATAAATACATTATTGAATCAGAGGGGATGAAATCCCCACTTTATCTTTTTTATCACCCTCCACTCTCCTACTCATAGGAGCCAAGTTAATAGGACCCAAACCTTTGAGTTGCTTATAACCTTTCCTTTTGATATTAGAAGAACCACCTTCTTTGCAGCCCAAATCACCATTCAACACACCCATATTTATCTTTATACTTCCTTCCCCCAGTCTATTATTCCCATCCAAACCACCGGGCGACGTAGAAATAACTTTCTCTGGAATAACCATTTCTCTTTCCTCAACCAAACCATCAAAGACTTTGAATTTCTTTTTAGTAATAGAAATAACAAAAGTTTTAGTAAACACGCCCTCCTTGATTTTCAGAGCCAGTAATTCCTCCAGACATTCCTGAATCAAGTCTGAAACTAGAACATCATTTTGAACTCCTCCCTGAACAAGAACAAAACTCCCAACATGAACCAAAGGATAGACTTCTGTCACTCCCTGAACAAGCTCTATAAAACCTCCTTCAATAGAAACCTTGACAACTTCAGCTTCTTTTACATTAGGATTGGGATTCACTAATCCAGGCTCCTTCCTCACAGTGACGTCCAATGGACGGGGATTAAACCTCCTAAAAACATGTTTTTTAATCCTCATTTTTCCATAATTATCATGTACACATGGTCTATAACCTCCTTTATCATCACAAGAACCTTCAACCACAACCTCATGAGTAGCTTTGGGATTATCTTCCACTATTGGAATTTTAAACTATCCACTTTTTTAGAAGCAAGATAAACCTCCATTTTATTCTCCAAATAATCCTTCTTGAAGCCCAATCCTACCATAGTTGAAATAGAAATTGGGGAGTCTTTCATATTCAATATTCTAAAAGAATTTCCCATAGCTTCACTCTACCCAAACACCTAGTGGCAATTTAGCATCCAACATGATGCGGATACAAATCCTCCTAAACTCCCTTCTTCCCCACTGAAACATGTTTCCATCCATAGATGCAATTATGCAAACATTTATTTCATCCCAACATTATAAGGGGAGATTAGGCATCCTAATCCAAATAGGAGGAGTTAAACCCTTTAAGGAGGTAGGAGAAAAGGTTCGAGACCATTTATCAATTCCAATGATATGCCCATTAACATACCATGGCCAAATAGAGAAGACTGATTCCAAAGGCTCTGGCTCATAAAATGAACATAGAACCCAATCCATACCAAGCATTGTGAGATGGAATCTACCAAATTGGGACCATTGCCTTCTTAGTTCCGAACTAATCACTAGAGATGAAGCGTTTCTACCAAAGACCTTGATCACCAATGAATTCTGAAGCTTCTTAGAATTCTCTAATTAATTCTGTAAATGAAGTTTAACGAATGAACCATCATCAGAAAAGCAATCACCAAAGTCCAAATCTAGGACTTTTATATTCTCCTTCTTACTCCAAGCATTTTACTGTGCACTACAAGATGGTCGAGATCGAGCTGCTGCAAGACCACCAAAACAATCTCTAAGATCTCCTAAATTATAATTTCGAACCTTTACCGGGTTTGAATGTAATTCTTTCACAGAGTCATTTGCTTTGTCGGGACCTTTAACACTTATTTCAGTCATATTACCTTCAGCAACTTTATTAACTTTTGAGCTGATTCCTCCTAGATGAACACAATTAGAAGCCAATCCCTCAGAGACTCCGCACACATAATTATCATTTTCAACTTTATCCATTACGATCATAGGCTTTGATTAAGAAGAGGCACAAGCATTATACACCGACTTGCCTCTTAAATTTGGAAGCAACCCAGATTTGAAATGGATTTTAACATTGTCTTCAACTACAACACTCTTTCCCTTACCAATAACTTCAATTTCTTTCTTCAACGACAACAAACCACCTTTGTTAATGATTAAAGGCATTTCACTGTTAAGCTTTGATTTTGCACCTTGAGCAAAGCCAGCTTTCCCATCTCCAAACGCCGATGGAGATGATGAGAATGAACGAACTGGAGCGTAAGAGCTTCCTGAAGAAGAAAGCCGGATGTCGAACGAACCACCGGCCAAAGGAGGCCGGTGACCCTCCGCCAACATCAGAGAAACCGTGAAACCTATGAAATCAAAATATGAATAACCCGCAATTTCTCCCTAATTTCTCGGACTTTCTCTCTCAACTATATTAAGGTTTGGTAAGTTCATTAAAACATAATAAGTTAGTAAGGTCACTTAAGACCTAGGTAAAGTCATCTAATCTACTAGATTCAATTGAGCAAGATTATGTTTTTAAAAAGGTTAGGCTCGATCTTTATGGTTTACCAAGTTAATTATGCATAGTCTATTATTTGGATTTACTACTAGGCCAGGCCAAGCCATGAATTTCAAGACTAACCAATCTTAACTCTAATATATAAGAGTCTTATTCCATAAAGATGTAGGGTCATATAAGGGTTTGTAATGACTTCACTATCGACAAGTTGCAACCACTTAGTTTAGAGAGGTAGGGTCACTACATCTTTATGGAATAAGACTCTTATATATTAGAGTTAAGATTTAAACTACCACAAAAGAGTGATCAGCCAATCCCAAAAGAAAGTTCAATACCACCAAACTTTAAGCATTGGTAGTGTTAGATGATGGCATGGGAATGTCAAATGTCTGATGATTAAAGGTTATTGGCTTAGCTATTCTTTTTTTATAAGGGGAGATAGGGTGTTTGGGAAGATTAGTCTTGGATGGAAATGACTCACAAATATTAGATGATGTTCATTAGCAAGTATTAGGGGATGTTGATTGAAATTTTAAACTAATAATTGAGTAGTGGAAGCTTCATTCAAACTTTCCCTAGAGAAATTCAATCAAGATGATGAGGGGGGATAATATAGCTACTTCAATCAACAAACAACAAAATTTAAATGTAGCAAATCAACATTATTTTAGCATTTACTTAATTAAAGCGAGAGGATTCAAGTTTAATATTAGACACTAATGAACATGAGGAGATGCTCACCTTGCAAATATAAGTCAAGTGGTTTACACCACCTTTAATTTAAGGAATTAAAAGAGTTTGATCTTAACCAGCTTAGCTATAAGGTTGGCTCTCAAGTTTACTTTTAACCTACATCCTTTCCCTCTCAATTGGTTTCATAAGAACTTGGATATGAAAATTGATTAATAATGCCACATCCTCTTCATTATTAATAAAAAATACATCAACGAGGTAATGTGTAAAGTGGTGCCTCTCAACATCTATCTAGTTATATTTGAAAGACCATCTCTATTGAATAAAGACACTATCTTTTATGAAAGGGCAACAATATTGTATCTCCAAAGATGGTGTTAGATATATTTTCAACTAGAGCAAGAGATGGTAGCTTTTGGACATGCAATGGCTTGATAGGTGAAGAGATCAATATTCATGCACCAATGCTTCATTCATTTTGTCTAAAAAGACAAGTCTTATGATAATGCAAAATTATTGATCTAAAAAGGATTTAAGGAGAATACAAAGAAGAAAAAATAAAATAAAATAGTTAATTGGGCTTTTTTAGGAGTGAAAGTCAAGCTTGTATCAACTTATGAAAGAATATCAAACTTTTTCAAGAGCAAACATTTAAGAGTTTCAGTGATATATTCGAAGGAACTCAAAGAGTTTCACCCAAAACTCATACATTTTTAATGAAAGTACACTAAAAAAATATTTTGCACTCATTAAGTTTATATTAAAATTTTGAATTCATTATGATTATCTCTCATATAAATAATCAATATTATACATATCTATGTGTATTTCCATAAATTACATTTGCCTTCCATGTGTAAAATATTACATTATATATCAAATAATTTATTTTCTAAAATTATATTTATTTTCTTTATTGTAATATATTACACAACATGTTAATACTAATCCATTAACCTAGAGTTTGTTAAGTGCAATTTTTAAAAACAAAGAAGAGATATTTATAATGTTAATGACTATATATAAGAAGAGATAAGTATGATTAAGTATTTAATTTATCATTAATATTGCAAAATGGAATGCAAAGGTTAGATATGCAATTTACTACTTCCCTGGCCTCAAATCAACTCTGGCACAGCTTATCATATGCTGATAATCTCCTTCCTCCAAAAAAAAAAAAATATCATCATTTTTTGGTCAGACCAATGAACCAAAATTATTACTGTTAATTAATTATTTTTTACCTCCTTTTTCAACCTCTCACTTGCCCTAAATACTCTCACCATCCATCCATCCATCCATCTTATACTTCTCCCTTCCTCTATGCAACAGTAGTTTCTCTCTCTTCCTCTCTTCTTCTCCCTTCTCCTTTTTCCAAGTCACTGAGCACACACAAAATGGGGAAGCTTTCCCTTTGGACTTCTCCATGACAGGTGACAACACTTGAGGAGAAGCAAGGAGAAGAGAGTTCATCTCTATCTCTAACACTTCACAGAGCTCTGATCTGACTGCAATGGGAGTTATTTATCACTATGGTTCTTCCATCCTCCTATGCCCTGAGGACAACAGTAGCATCCTGGGATTTGATGATGATGAAGAGCTGGCCATAAATGGAAAAGTTCATGGGAGTGGACTTGGGAAGATTTTGGACCAAAAGACTGCTTTTTTCCGAGATTCCTTCAAGGTTTTCCCATTGCAGTCTGAGGAATGCTTGTTTTTGTTGATGGAGAAGGAATCTGAACATCTCCCAACAAGAGATTATGCCAAGAGATTGATCAGTGGGGCATTGGACATGTCTGTAAGAATGGATGCTGTTGATTGGATTTGGAAGGTGCCTCCTTACTTTATTCTTGATTAAACTGCTGGATTTGGACAATAAATTTTTTTCTTGCTTGATTAGAGTTTCACCAATAGAGTTTTTGGAGGAGGAGTTGGAGGGGATTAATGAGTTTAATCTTGAATGCTTTAGATGCAGTTTCATCCACTTTTCCATTCATAAATAGCATAAAGTTGTTAACTGTTTCTTTTTTTGATTAATTTCTGCTGTGAATCACATATTTTTAGTTTCTTTTTGCGATTTTGCTGTGCTGGCTTTTCAATGAATTTGTTCTTTGATGCCATATGCCTTTTGTTTTGATGCTGATATATGAATTGTTTGTCTTGCTTTAACTTTAGAACTGTTGCTCTGTATGTGCTTTATTTCCTTTTCCATCAACCAGTTCTGATAAGCAGAAAGATTTTATTTTCTCTTTTGTTTATTCATCTGCTTTTGTTGCTCTCCTAATATTCTTGCTTATCTGGGTTTGATTAATGGGAAATTGCACTGAAATGTGCAGGTTCATGCCTATTACAGCTTTGGACCTCTTAGTGCCTATCTATCTGTAAATTATCTTGACCGGTTTCTCTCGACCTATGAACTCCCTGTAAGAATTTTGCTAACCATTTACTGGTATTTTAATGCAGCTTAGCCTACAATGTGTACTTTTGATTTGTAGTGATGTTTATATTCGATTAATCAGTTAAATTTCATTAATTTTTTTCCCTTTGATCTTTATATGTAGAAAGGGAAAGCTTGGATGACCCAATTGCTAGCTGTGGCCTGTTTATCTTTGGCTGCGAAGATGGAAGAAACTGAAGTTCCTCTATCTCTGGATTTACAGGTGAGGATTCATGAATCAAAGCTTGTCATTTTAATTTCTTATTACCTTGTTTTTTCTAAACGGTTCATGTTGCAAGATGCAATAGATAGGCAATGCCAAATATGTATTTGAGGCAAAGACTATACAAAGGATGGAGCTATTGGTACTTAGCACGCTCAAATGGCGGATGCTATCTGTGACACCTTTCTCGTTCATCGAGTACTTCCTCAACAAGTTTAATGATAGAAATTTGTCAGAAGCATTCGAGCTCAGCCAGTGCGTGGATCTAATTTTGAAAGCAATTAGAGGTTGGTTTCAGAAAATTTGTTCCTTGAGAAAGTTAAGGAAATAAGAGTTGGATGCTTTTGTAATTGATACGTGATATCATAAGTGCAGGAATTGGAATTTTGGAATTCAGACCTTCAGAGGTTGCTGCTGCAGTTGTAATGACTGCATTGGGTGGTGAAGAAATGGTAGACATTGAAAAGGCTTTGAGTTGTTGTTGCAATTATGTTAAGAAGGTAAATGAATTGCATTAAACTTAGGCTTTTTGTTAGGATTGATGGATGTTAGTGAAAATGAAAAGAATCCCTACAATTTATGAGTTGATTATGAATCTACAACCAGCTTTTGAACCAATATTTCTGATTTTCATGTACTCAAATTCCTAATATTCAAATACAGTTTTAGGTTTTGTTTGGGACAGCTTTCTTGCGGCTTTTTAAAGCAGCTTTCTAGTATAAAAATTAAAATTTTTGTACTGAAATTTTGCTGTAAAAAGCAATAAGAAAGCTGTCCCAAACGAACCCTTAGTTTCCATTTATCTTTTGAGTAAGTTTGGCAGATTTCTTTTGATTCCGATTTGGATTTGAGTATTGCTTGCAGGAGAAAGTTATACATTGTTATGAAGCAATACACGATATTAGAATCCTGGAGGATAATCCTCTGCCAGTCCCATCAGTGCCACAGAGCCCAGTTGGAGTATTGGATGCTAAATGCTTGAGCTACAAGAGTGATGAAACCGTTACTCCACAGGAAAACTCTCAGAATAATTCTCCAGCAGCAAAGAAGAGGAAGCTGAACAACCTATCTGAATCATTGTAGAGAAGATTTCTCCTGACAATTTTAAAGAGGCATTAGTACTTTTTGAGCTCTTTCTTCTTTGGCTAGAGAAACTTTTTGGTATGGCCAAAATATTAGTAGAGATTAGAGAAGATTAATGAGGCAGAAGTACTTTTGACCTCTCAGTTGTTTGGTTACTGAGAGTTTTTGGTGTTGGGCAAGGCATGACTGAGTAAGTGTAACACAAAGGGAGAGCCAAAAATTAAAAAAAATAAATAAAGAAAAAAGAAAAGAAGAAGAGAGAAATAATCATATATATTGGACCATTATTTCATGCCATAATCATTATAAAGTGACTACCTGAACTAGACAAGAAAGGCAGACAGACAACAGCAAAGAAAACAGTAAATATGGAAACTTATATCAGTTGCATATAACTGATATGGAAGAATTTGCTGCATTATGTGTGTTTTCCAGCTTCTCTTGTGCTTTTGATAGCATTCTATTGTCTGGTATCTACTACCCCTGTCATACTAAGGGACAACGAACTGTATAAATTTTGGGTTCTATTTTCAGAGGCATTTGAAGCCATGTCCCTTGGCGTTTATAGTTTCATGTAACTAGTTCTAAGAATTTGATCTTACTATATGTTCCATTTTCTTGTGGTTTCTTCTCATGTGGGCTCTTAGTATATTTACTCACCAAGGGTGGTGTCAAATTGGAATATTGTTTCTTTCCTTATGGAACTGAAGTTTCTTTAGGAAGGTCTGATCATTTCTATTAGGAACAGATTTGTTAATGATTTGAGCTTGAGCTGCCATACCTTGGCTTAGAATTTTCTCAAAATCATTTAGATTTCGTTTGGGATGGCTTTTTTACTGCTTCTTAAAGAGTTTTTTAGTTTTTTTTTTTTTTTTTGTACTAAAATATTGTTTTAAGAAGCAAGAAGAAAGCCGTCTCAAATGAAGCATTAATTTGATCTCAAGCCAAGCCAAGCTAATCTAAGTTTGACTTAAGATAGGCTTGATTTGATGATCTCGAACCGATCTAGGCAAGGATCATTAACTTTGATATGAATTGAATTTAAGCTAAAAATTGATCTAATCTTGATTAGTCCAACATGTGAGCTTAATTGGCTCTTAAGTTTAAGCAATTTAATATGAAAATTTTATGCCAAAACTCTCACCCTTTCCTATTTAAGCTTTCTTTTTTAAAGGCCTTATTTAGTTCACTTTACTAGGGCTTGATGTGGGCTACTGTTTCTCTACCAAGGTCTTCTCCACAAACCTTTTACAGGCTTTCCAGCTCTTGAATGAGACCTGTTACTTCAAGGAAATTTCTGTGGCTAGGTCAAGTGAGAGAGAGAGAGAGAGCTAGCTTTACTGATTTCTTTAGGTCTGGTAACATTGGGTGGGCCCAACCTTAGCTTTATCCTGATCCATTCCCCTTTGGAGCCTACCTATAATTTCTCTTAGGTTCTCTCTATTGAATAAATATCCCTTAGAAGTTGGATGATATGCAATATATGTAGAGTTATTGGTAGTTATGAAGATAAAAAATAGAAAACTTGATAGGGATGTCAATTGTTTTGTTTAATTGAATAAATATAATTTATATAATGTAGTTATAATATTGTTTACAGTAAGAATAAAAAAATTGAATGAAATTATTGTAAAGATTGGTTGAGAACCTTCTCTCTGAATTTTATTCAGTATTTGACATTTTCAATAATAGTATATATTACATGTATAAATACATATATATGTGTGAAAAGATTTAAAAAAAAAACAAAAAAATATGTGAAAATAATTAAATTAGTGAATGCCGATTCAAATTTTGAGAATTTTTTAATTTAATTATTTTAACAAATAATATAATTTGTGATTAAAAAAAATTCTCACCTATTTATTGTAAAGACATTCTATACCTTTATGAATGGGTGTCATAATGGGAAATGAATGATAGGGAGGGGTTATGAATATTTTATGAATTATTGAGGATTAACTTCGTTTGGGCTAACTTTTGAGCACTACTTTTTTGTTCTTTTCAAGAATTTTTTGTACAAAAAAGTTATTTTAGAAAACAGTAAGAAACCAAGTTTAAAAATGTCACACTTTTTAAAATATAGACATTGATGATGATGTTGGCAACATCAAGAGTTTTAACCTTTGGTGTTTTGCCATGTTGGTCTTTGGATGGTTTCAAAATGTGTTAGGGTTGATGCTTAAGCCATTGGAAGGGCTGGAATGGAAGGATGAAATATAGGAATGTTAAAATTATGGCTGTATTTTGATAATTGGTGTTTTAGCTTTTAGGACTTTAGAAGGTGGACATTCGAGGACTTGAAGATACATGAAATTGATGAAGAATTTCTTAAGAATAATTCTGGAGATTTTCGTTAAATTATAAGGGGTCAAATGGAGGTTAGAATCCAATTAGGTTAGATTCAGTCTTATTATGGCATTCTGCTTTATGAGAGATTTTGTGGAGGATTTGAAGGAAAAGGGCTATGAAATGGTGTGGGAATGAGGATGGAAAGATTCTATAGTAAAAAGAAGAAAATTTAAAATGGTATTAAGATAGGCTAGCTACCCATCAAAATAATAAGGTTGAAGAAATCATCAAACCTCATCATATAAGAGCTATCCAACAAGCCTCTTCTTGGATAAAAATTCATTTTTTGCAACACAACAACATATTTTCATTTTACAATATTTATAGAGGTTTTCAAATTCTTGAAATTGAAATAAAATTAAATAGAGGAAGAAGTTAGTGTTGGCCCACTAGCCCCACTTGTAGAGGTGCTAAGGTATAGTTGTACATCTCTTGGAAAAGTGTAACCACCTCTCTCAATAAGGAGGATAGCCAACTACTTAAAATTTGACTTTTTTTTTTTAACAAACAAGCTCATTTATTTTCAATCAAACATTTCCTTCATGTGATTCCTCCAATATTTCAAAAGCCAAAATTCAAATTTTAAAATTACAATCACAAATAAAAATCACAAACATCTTGTCTATTACAACATTTAACACATAAGAAATCTAAGTAGCAACTAGAAGTTTTCATATGCTCCTTGCTTATGGGTTGTTTAGTTGGAAGTAAAATGGGTGTAAAGTATTTCAAATGCAAAGGTTTTAAAAATATTGGTGTTTTCTTGGAAGAAAAAGTAAATTAAAGTAAATATAGTGTAAATCATTTTAGTTCATTCTTAAGGTAAACTAAAGTCGTCCAGTTTTGAGCGAGAACTATTTAAACTGTAAACAAGCTCGCTTAACCACCGCAACCCGCCTTCTTCCACCACCATCGACTGCCACCACCCACTATCAATCACCACAGACTCATAGTTGATGGCCACAGCCGTAGGCCACCACTTGCCACCGACCACCACAAACCACAGCCTGCCACCACCGCAACTTTAAACCTACACACACATACATACATTTATTTTTGACTCATTCAAAGAACTCCAAAGTATTCATTTTACACTGTATTTATTTTATATATCATTCATTTTACACTAAATTCCTTTTTTAGCAACCAAACAACCACTTAGTCTTTTATAGAAAAAGTATATTTACTCACAAAAAAAAATTGAGGGAGAATAAATTGATGTTTAATTTGTTGGAAAAAAAAAATTAATCACTCACATGTGTAGTACTCTCAATAAAAGATGACAATTAATCCCTTGATTTTAATAGCCTCATCACACTAATTGAATAATGAATAGCAAAGTGGTCCATTAAATATATAAATAGATGAATTAATTTGAGTAAGAAAATACATGATTGCTTATGATATTTCAATTAACTATGAAATTCATGTTGCATTTAATGCTTAGTTGCCACTTATTCTTCACCAACATACTTCTTTGATCAAGCATTTCAAATTCAACAGTGGTTAGAATGAAAAGTGAATATACTAACCCAAATCCCTCATATGAATCTTTAGAAGGAAAACAAAGTGTATATATCTCAAGAGCAAACTCCAACAGTTAATTGCATCCCATATAAGATTCCTAAAAAAATGCTCATTTAAGGAGCTTTACTTGCATGCAATGTCATAAGATAGAATAATGATAGTTAGTCAAAGATCAAGTTTTAGGATATTCAAATGGAAAAGATAATCTTTGTAAGAAGTAAAAAAAAAAGGTCAATATGAGTTTGGATTGGGTAAAATATCTCTATGAATTGAGGTAAGTTAAAATAAAAGGATTCAAAATGCATTAAAAGATATGATAGTTTTAGATCTTATAAATTTGAAAGGAATGTAATTTTTGGGGCCTTATAACTTTTCAAATAAATGAGAAAGTTGCCTAGACTTAGCTCATAATACCATAAGATTATATTTATTAACAAACAATACATAAATGGGATTTCACTACACAACAATTAGAGGAGACACTTAAATTAGACTAATAATACATAGAGAATATAAATGCGTTAATTTATATTGAAGGGACTTATATTCCAAAATAACTACAAAGGGCTAACCATTTTTCTTTTTTTTTTTAACCTAAAACAAGAATTTATTTCAACAATAAAGGAAAGATAAAAGCAAGTCCAACAACGAACAAAGCAACACATATATGACAAAATAGCCACGTTGAAACAATAGACATAAATGAAGACACTAGGATATAAGCCATCCAGGCTCAGGTAATGGCGATTTTTCTGCAACCACCAAAACCATAGGAAGGGGCTATCCGGAGGAAGAAAACAACATCAAGCCACACCAATGAAGTCAAAAATTGGACAAGCATAACCTCATATCCCAAAGCAAGGCCACCAGGCATAATACAAATACTCACAACAAGCCAAGCCGTCAAGATGAAGAGAAAAAAACTGCCTCATCATTGCCCGGGCCATACAAACCCCCAATACCACTATCCAAACCAACAAAAGCCAACCAAAACACCAAACAACCAAAAAAAAGGAAAGCCAATATCCAAAACCAAACGCGAATGGAATCACCCAAATAGAAAAAAAAGCTTGAAGCTTTTTTTATTTGGATTTTCTTCTACGACGCCTACCACCACCACGGGAGAAAGTTTTATCAACAAAATGACCCGCCTGAATAATTCATGAAACTTGTCAAGCGTATCATCCAAAATAACCCCCACCCTCCCCCACTATTAGAGGATACATCAATCCAATCAGAATGATCAATAGAGGAGCCTATCAACTATCTAGCCACATGAGCTTTCAACGCATCATTTGAAATTAGAGAGATCGGTACATCAACAAAGTGTGCATGCTTAAGCGCATTCAATGTTGTATCCAAACATTTAAAGGAGAAGTTTTAGATGTAATACCCAACTTAGAGGATCCAACAACCATCACCTTATTAACTTCACATTGACCCAACAAAACCTCCACCTGATTATCACCAGAACCAAAACCATTAAGGGACTTCTCAACAATATTAGGTAAGAAAACCAGGGAGCAACCTGTATGGATAGGAGGCCCCTCTAGATAAGCCATAGGAGGGTCCAAAATAACCATAGCTCCTGAAGGGGACATCAGCAACACCCAGATCAGGCACCACCAAATGTCCCACCTCAGAAACAAGCCGATGACCATTAGCATCGGCCACAAGTGAATCACTAACCTGCTCAAAAACTATAGGAATTATTTCATCCATGTTATTCAAAATAGTAGGGGATTTAGCCGAATGGCGATGAAGGATATTACATTCTAATTTCGAGTACCCTAAAGACTTTAAATGATAACAATAAGAGGGAAATGCCTCCATAACCACCGATTGAATATAAACCAAGTTATCCGGACCAACCCACACCTTATCTAGAAAATTTTTGGTAACATTTAATTCCACAAGGACAAGCGCAACTGAAGGCCTAAAGCCAGTGTATGTCATGATTAATTTTAAGAGGGCAACCAAATATGGAACCAAGCGCATAAAGAATTCTAGGTAAAAATAAACGGGTTCATTAGGAAATGAAACCCATGTAGGAATAATGGGCGATTCAATCTCAAAATCAAATGTAGGAGTCCACTTAAACACTTTCATGAAGCAGTTGTTCACAAAATATGAGCGTTGAGAAAATACACGATAGTAGTCCAAGTCGTTAACAAGTTTGATTAACACATGCGTAGGATTTAGAACGGTAACCGAAAATTCACCATTGATCTTGAGGTTGAAAAAACATTTTGAATAGCCTCAAGCATAGGTCTACGAGAAGAAAATTTGCCGACCAAAGTGAACTCAAAAGGAGCCACGAGAGCCAGAATGTCATCTTTCGAAATCCACAATGAGGTCATCCCATGATCATAAGAGATTTTGAGGTCCGAGAAAAACAAAGAAGAAGAACTACTAGGTAATGCATCACAAAATGGCATAGAAGAGGTTTTGCCAGCAAAAAAATCAGGATCTACCAAGCATTTGCCTTCCATCGACCAAAAATTGACAACGATGACAAAACCAACCAAAATAGAATCCAAAAATTATGGACAACACAGTGATTATGGCCAAGAAACTTCCTTGAGCCGAGAAGGGACACCTGAGGCCACGAAAAGGGCTGTGATGAAGGAAAAGCTTTGTGAGAAAAAAACCATAATAGAGCACATTACAGGAGGAGGGCCTTCCTATTTTTAAATTTTGAGTTCTAACTACAAAGGGCTACTCATAGTGGGACTTATAACAACATTTAGGGTACAAGCCCTCATAAATCTAAAGCATGATATACACTATTCTTGATTTGTGGTCGCTGTATCGAGGAGGCCTCATAAACCTAATGAAATGATAAATTTCATAGCCAAGTAATATAGCTTACGGTCTACATTTGCCACTTTCAATATCCATTTGCCTAATCTTTCTGTACTTCATTATTTTTGTTAGTTATATTTTCTATTTTTATTTTTATATTTGTGTCAACTCTTATTAGTTTGTCTACTTGAATTTTTCTATCTTGTTTATATATTTCATTTATATCATATATTTTTTATTTTATAGTTTTATTTTCATATACTTTGGTGTGGTATATTATGTAGTAGCTTTCTTATAGAATTATCATACTTTAGGAGACCTGATTCTCATAAGCAAATTCTTAGCATAAGAAATTATGAAAAAATATTAAAAAAATATTAGCCAAATGGATGTATGGCAACAATCTTAAAAATAATACAATGAGAAAGTTGATCTAAATATACTCCAATTCTATTGCGAAAAAAAACTTGCACTTTAATTATATAAAAATGCTTTAGCAAAATATGCAATTATTAGCTATTATGATGATATAATTAAAGGTAATTAAAAAAAAATTAGAGTTAATTGTGTAAAGAATTTGTTATTGCTTCCTTTGCTCCAAGTAAGGATATATTGCTTACATTATTTTGTTAAACATACCTCAAATCCAACCTTTTAATGCGAGAACATGCAAATTAATCTCATTCTTCTGCAATTCCCTCCAAAATGACTGATTTTTGTTTTGCTCCCCTTGCCATTGCCGATCCTCTTGTCTTCAATATTGGTTCGAGCGTCTAGGGTTTTCTTCTTAGACATTTACCAGTGTAAGTTAAATGAATTCCAGTTTATTAGAATATTGGATGAAAAGATCTATTTTTTATTGTTATCTACTTCTTTTCTGCGCCAAATCGGATTTATCATTGCTGCTCTCTGTAAATAGTTGTGTCAGGCTTCGACATTTTTTAGGGTTTAGCTGTATTGAGCACGTTATTTGCTGAGCGATTTTGAAATTCAGCATTGAAGCCTTGCTATAGTTCCGGATTTTGAGCAGAAGTATGCGGTGGCTGAGCCCTCCACTAATGTTTACCGGAAAGTGGTTTCCATTAACTTCTATTCCATGTTTATTCTGTAACTAGGGTTCCTTCTCTCTGAGCTCTTTCTACATATTTTCTAGGTCTTCTTTCTTCCGATATATGGGACCAAGGTTTTCTTCCATTGAAACGAGGTGAAGCCATTGGCTAGAGCTTAAGAAAAGGTCTCTTCTTTAACTTCTCCCAGAACTTCCAATTGCCTCGTTTTCTTTATCTTGTTCTTATTTTCTGAATCTCTTGTGGCTGTCTGGAGAAGATACAAAACTGAGGGAAGGTAGAGTAGTAATGGTGCGCCTAGAAGCTAAGTGGACGAGATTTTGAGCATTGAAGCATGAGAATGGAATCACCGCCACCTATGGTTAGAATCTTAACTTGCTTTCAACTGTTTCAGTATTGCCGGGTACTTGAAGAGATGAAAATTCCTTTATCTTAATAGTTAATACTTGATTGTGCTTTTGGTTACAAGTTGGATTTAACTCATGTAGGATGAATAAATCTTGTATAATCAGATTGAATATATCTTAAGAGTATTACAATTTGAAATCCGTTTAGCATGGCAATAAGTCTTGTTAAATATTTATAAAAAGTTTGATGATTGGTTTGTGATTTAAGATTTGTAACAGGGAGAAATCCTTAAATATGTCAAATCTTGCGTGAATAGCAGGCTCTAACAACTCTTATGTTTAACTAAAGGGAGATTTACATACATACCACCATATACTACTCTATTTATAAATTTAACACCTAAAACTTTAATATTATATACATACCACCCATAATTCATTTTCATATCAAATATGAGTGGTAGAAATGAAATATATGAGTGGTAGAAAGGAAATATGAGTGACATATTTGATGTTAAAATACTATAGGGTGTTGCGCTTTTATATTCATTTTATTAAATATTTTACATTATATTTAAAATAGTGCGTGTTGCGCTTTGCGCTATGCATTATGGCTCCATGGGAATTTTTGTACTATGATACACTATTCACCATTGATAATTATGGTGGCTACTAATTTTCTCTAAAAATGCAATTGAATCTTATTTATTGTTAGGAAACATGTTTATATTAAAAAGATGAGTAGTTATTCTTTTATTTTATACTCATTTTATAGTAATGTTTGAAATTGTGCAAAAGGGTATTGATGTGTTTTCTTTTCGTAAAGGCGAGGCACAAGCATCAAGGCATTTTGATGTGTAAAGCTTAGAATTAACCATTAAATTAATTAAAAATATGAAATAATCAATGACATACTAACATTAAAATAATATGTTAAAACTATATATATATATATATATATTTAAATTCTATATTATCACTTCTAATTAATTGTTATTTTTATTTTTACTTTCTTTAAACAAAAGGCTGATCAAATCACATCTCAAAAACAAATTTTATAAATTTCTTTTATTTCTCATATTATAATAATCTCTAATTCTATTCAAAAGTTATTTTGAAAAACTCACTTTTTTTTTCACATTTCAAAAATTGAGTTGCTTAAAGCTCTTTCTAAATTAAAGTTCCAAAGCAGCTACTTTTTTTTTTGTAAGAGCCCATTTTCCTACTTTCATAAAATATTTTTGGCTTGTTCAGTTAATGGCTAGAGGACAAAAGTAATTTGTGCCTTTTGGCTTTCAAAGGAAGAACATTTTCCTTTGCACAAGTGGAATGCAGCTCCCTCTTTCTCTATCTTTTGAGAGAAAAAAAATCCAAGCCCATCGCCACTTTCTACTTTTTTTATCTCGAAATCAAAGTCCAGGCTGCCTCATTGTCTTTTCTATTCTCAAATGAAAAAGTAATTTGTTATTTTTTGGAGTTGATTTTTTTGATCTGATTCTCTCTAAGGCATAGAAGGAGATTTTCTCCTCAATTTTCTTTTCTTTTCTTTTCTCCAAAAGCCAAAATGACTCATTACCTTCTTGCTTTTCCTCTTTTGAGCAAGCAAAAAAGATGTTGCTCAAGCGTGGGCGGTCTAGCTGGCAGATGGAGGAGCCATGCGGGCCTCGCTAGTGTGGGCAGCAGACAAGAAGGTAGGGAGGCTCAAAGGGGATCAATTCTACCTTTAATTACTTATTATAGAAAATCAAAATTAGGAGGGAATTAGGAAGTTTTCATTAGGGAAAGAGGATTGATTTGAATTCAGATTTGGGAGTGAATTAGGAAATTTATTTAGGATTAATTAAGTGGTTTTATTTTCGTTATATGATTTTGTATTTTATAGTAATTTTCTTTCGAGTTGTTCCTAGCAGCGCCTAGGGTTTGTGGAATGTCGATTTACCTTTCAAATAGTAAATTAACTTGTATCTTGGTTTGGTACAGATATTAAAAAAATTAGTCCATTTTATCATTCTTTCTCATTGATTTCTATTGTGTTTTCTCTTGTTATTGTTTTTTTTGGTATTTTTTCTTATTATTGTGTGGATATCATATTCCTATCAAATTGGTATCAGAGCATCATTTTTGAGACCTATGGAAACTAAGAAGGTTTATGTGTTGGAGGAGAGGCTTGATGAAGAAGTTGGAAATCTGAAATATGAATTCAGAGTGTGAATTTCATCAATTGAGGGTAGATTTTTGAATTTGGAAGAGATGATGAAAATGATGTTATAGTTTCTAGCTAAGACAACATCATCAGAGATAAGGGCATCGTTGACCGAACAGAGAAGTGGGGAAAACCCTAATATAGGGATGATGAGGGGGGATCGTGAGGTGGAAATTTTGAGATAAGAGGAGGAGATGCCATCTTTGGAGCTACTTCCAAGGAGGGGAACCTGTGAAGGGTATGGGCAGCGAAGAAATTCGGATGATGAAGATCAGATAGTTGATTTGGTGGAAAGGGAAGCATGGAGGGATCACATATACCGTTATATTGGAGGAGTAAGAAGCAATTGAGGCGGTGGTGATCCTGGGTTAAGAAAGTTGAAAATGCCGATTTTTGAAAGAGAAAATACTCACGGGTGGATTTTCGGGTTGAGCGATATTTTATTGTAAATGGGTTGAGAGAAAATGAAAAACTTATCACAACTGCTCTATGTCTAGAGAGGAAGGCTCTATCATGGTACCAATGGAGAGACTTGCGAGATCCTATCCGATCATGGAGGGAGTTCAAAGACTGTCTACTAGAATGTTTTCAAACTAGTCAGGAAGGAGACTTCTATGAACAGTTCTTTACTCTAGTGTAGGAGGGGATGATAATAGAATATCGGGTGAAGTTTGAGTACTTCTCAAGCTAATTTGGAAGGTTTTCAGAGACTATGTTAGAGGGGAATTTTATAAAGGGGCTCATCCCTGATATTCGAGCAGATGTTTAAGTACTAAGACACGTGGCTTAGGGAATGTTATGAAGTTAACCCAGCTGGTGGAGGAGAAGAACTCTTTGGAGAGTAGCCGTAGTAATAGTTCGGGAGTCTCCTATCGCACAGCCACAACATTTCTAGCACCAAAGGTGCAAACAATGTCTATTCAGATGGAAGCCCTGAGGAATAAAGGTTAGGGAGTATGACCAAGGAGGGACTTTAAGAAGTTTGACTGAGTCAAAAATTCATGATAAGAGGGCTAAGGGTTTATGATTTAGATATGATGAGAAGTTTTCTCCAGCCCACCGTTGTAAGGGCTATTCGTTATAAGTCCTAATTGTGATGAGAACGAAGATACTACAGAGGAGGATGATGATCACTTACACTTAAATGTTGCACAAGTATCCCTTAACTCAATGGTCGGGTTCACACCGAACCAAAACATGAAGGTTAAGGGGAAGATTAAGCATTAGGAGGTGGTTGTACTGGTGGATAGTGGAGCTACCTATAACTTTATTTTCAATAGGATGGTGGATTAGTTGGGACTGAAATTCGTGGACATAAGGGGCTTTTTGGTTATGCTGGGAGCATTGCAAAAGGGTGATTCTAATCCTTCCAGAGATTCAGGTATTGGAAGAATTTCTGCCATTGGATTTGGGGACACAGATGTGATATTGGGAATGAAGTGGCTGCAAAAGTTAGGGAAGACCAAGATTGATTGGAAGCCTCTAACGATGGAGTTCAAGGTTAAGGAGAGGAGAGTGGTTATTAGACTAGATCCTAGCATGTCCAAAGTTATTGTTTCACTCAAAACCATGGTGAGGGCAATCCAAGGTGGAGTCAAATTTTTGGTGGAACTGCAGAGTTTGGAAGGAGAAAGAGGATGGGAAGAAGATAGATGTACCAGATATGGTTTTGCCACTCCTATAGTAGTATTGAGAGGTGCTCATGAGCCACTTTTATAGAGAGCTATTCTGAATGCAGGGGACCATTTTGAGGAGAAGTATAACATACCAACCACAGACTAATGGGCAAATCGAGGTGATGAACAGGAGTGAGGAGGCTTATTTAAGATGGTTTGTAGCATAAACACCCAAGACCTGGTGAAGTGGTTACCTTAGGCTGAGTACTTGCACAATATATCCTACCATAGTGTAGCACATACTACACCCTTCAAAATCTTTTATGCTAGAGTCCCTCCTCACCTGGTATACTATGCGACCAATAGCACCCCAGTTTCATTAGCGGAACAATAGTTGTATGAATATATATTTGGAGAGCTAAGGGGCACCTACTGAGGACATAGCAAATTATGAAGAAGAAGGCCGACAGACATAGAAGGGATGTGCAATTCGAGGCGGGTGTATGGTGTATTTGAAGATTCAATCCTACAGACATAAAACCTTATCTTGAAGAAGATACAAAAATTTATCTCCATGGCAATATTGGTCTTATGAGGTTGTGGAGAGCATTGGTGATGTGGCATATCGTTTGCAGCTACCCCCTACTTCCACCATACACCCATTATTCCTTGTGTTCCAATTTAGAAAATTTATTGGCAACCACAATCCATTAACGACACTTTCGATGACATTGACAGTAGAAATAGAGGTGATCCTGGAGCTAATGGAAGTGAGAGGAGTTTGCTCGACAACTAGAGGAGCTAGAGAAGTGCTGATTGAGTGGAAGGATTTTCCTGACTGTGAAGCAACATGGAAATGTATTGAATGATTTAACAGTAATTTCCTTCGTTCTACCTTGAGGACAAGGTGGCTATGTGGGATGAAATTATTCATGGATTGGCTGAGCCAGTCCAACCAATCAACTTGGCCCCAGGAGGTGGGGGGATGTAGCTGATGGGCGGAAGAGCCATGTGGGCGATGATAAGAAGGGGTTGATTATTCCCCAAATTGGATTCCTTAACAAGGAAATAATTAAAATAGGGAGGGATGGGGGCCGGCCAAAGAGAGAGGGGAGAGAGAATTGTCCACATTTGATGTATGTGTCCATATATATTGAATATGGTGAATTAAATTCAAACCCAATCATTTAATTCAGATTTGTACTAATTGAGGGGAATTTTCTAAAATAGGTGTATAATATTTAGGAAAGATTTTAAAATTCAATTCATTTGAATTTGAATTATGAAATCTTTCCAAATAAGGTAGGGTTAAATTAGGAACATGATAATGGGGTAATTGAAGGATTATTTAATTAGAATCTTAAATAGGAAAATGGATTAAAGACCTTTCAAAATTTAAAATTCAAAATTAAGAGATGGAATTTTGAAGTGAAAAAGGGTTAGGTAGGGACGACACCTTGGAATGAGAGTTAATTGGGGAGCAATAAGGTGAAGGAAATTAATTGAATGGAGGGAGAAAGAGGGACGGGGCCGGTGGCTTCAAGGAGAGAGGGAGGGTTAGGGAAATGTTTAATGGGGTTTCCTAAATAAAGCTAATTAAATTAGGAGGGATTGATGACTCCTTTTCCCTCTTAATTCAAATTTGATTGAATTTGGATGGTTTAAAACTTTCCAAATATAAATCATGCCAAATTAGAAAAGGATTCAAATATGAATTTGAAATCAAAATTTGAATTATTTTTCCTCCGAATCTTCATTAACCTAACTTTGGGAAGTAGCAAAGGCAAGAACCACCTTGGATTCAAGGGGATGGCAGCTAGGGTTTTGAGAAACCTAAAGGTGGTGGTTTGTGGTGGAGATAGGGAGGAGACCGACGGTTAGAAGAAGAGGAGGGCGGTGGTCGACACTTGAAAGGAAAGAGGAGGGTGGCCGGTGGCGGGGAAGAGGATGGGAGGTAGAAAGCCGACAGCTAGGAGAAGATTTAGCCGACGGTTAAAGAAGGAGGTGGGGGATTAGAGAGAAAATAAACCATGAGCCCGAACATATCTGCGGCTAACGGGTGATGCGATGCCCTCATCTAAGGACTTCAACCACGAGCCTGGACACATCATTCTGCTGGTGGGTATGTCATTGCCCTCACATAGGGACTTCTACTCTCCTAAGAACTCCCATAGCTCTCAAGAATAAAGTGTAGAAATAATTTTTTATTAATCCATCATTTTCTAGTACAAGAGCTAAAGCCTCTAGATATAGGCCTTAAAAGAAAGTAAAAGGCAATTTTGCCTCTTGAGCTTACATAAGACAAGACCCTTAAGTAAGGGTAAAAATGAAAAATGCATAATTAAATAAAAATTATAATTAATAAACTAAGATAAAATGGAGGGATCTTGGTCGTCGATCTTCTTCTCTTCCTTTAATTAACGTCCACCGTTGGATGTCCGCATCAAAAAGGCTCAAAGGTGATTAACTCTACCTTCAAATATTTGCTATAGAAAAGCAAAATTTGGAGGATACTTGTAAGGTTTATTTAGGGAAAGATAACTGATTTGAATTCAGATTTGAGAGGGAATTATGAATGTTTATTTAGGGAAAGATTATTGATTTTAATTCAGATTTGGGAGAGAATTCAGAAGTTTTATTTAGAATTAATTAGATTATTTTATTTTCATGATGTGATTTTATGTTTTGTATTAGTTTTTTTGGAGTTGTTCGTAGCAACGCCTAGGACTTGTGAAGAGTCGATCTACCTCTCGAATCGTAGATTAACTTGTATCTTGGTTTGTTGTGCTGATATCAATAAAATTAGCCCATAATCTCATTCTTTCTTCCTGATTCTTGCTACGTTTTTTCTTGGTTATTGTTGTTTTTGTGAAGATTAGATTCCTGTAAGAGGAGTGAAGTATGTAGAGAAGCTTGTTTACAGGTGAAAAAGAGTATTATGGGCGGTTGAAAGTTTACATGGGTTTTCAATCCATAGAAGAGGGGACCTGTAGGTTGAATAAAGCCAAGTAGGAGAGTTAGTGGCCAAAAATTATGAGCGTAAGACTTGTGCAAAAATGAGAAGGGTACGGAGGAACCATCAGGTTATTGGATTTAAGAACCCAACAATTATTTTGACTTAAAATTTACCACATTATTTCTAATAATGTTGATGGTATTCACTTGATTTTTGTAGTGCTTTTCTTTTAATAGCCAACATTTTGCGCCATAAAGTATTGCAGGTCCCACCACCATCTTATAGAATTTTTCCTTAAGTTTGAGTGATACTTTTCTATAACACAACAAGCCCAATGCATTCCTCCACTTCAACCAACCAACTTGAATTCTTTTAATAACATCCCCATCTATTTCATCTTCACTCTAAAAAGTAGACCCAAGTATCTAAAACGTGTACTTTTATTATTGACTTGATCGCCTAAGGTCACAAACCCCCACTAGATCTATTACTACTAAAATTGCACTCCATGTATTTGGTTTAGATCTACTCAAATGAAAACCTTTAGACTCTATGGTTGACCACCATAATTCAAGTATACATTTAACTGTCTCTGGTCTTATGAATAAGAAGAATATTATCAACAAAAAGCATACAGCATGGTACATCCTCTTGCAAATGTCTAGTAAGAATATCCATGACTAAAGAAAAAAAAAAGATATGAGCTTAAGGCTGATCCTTGATGTAATCCAACTGTAATAGGAAAATACTTGGTCAAACCACCTTGTGTTTGAACACAAGTAACATGTCCTGCATACATATTCTTAATGACTTGAATATAAGCATTATTAATCCCATTCGTTTCTAGAACTCTCCATAGCACTTATATTGGAACTTTATCATATGCTTTTTCTAAATAAATAAGAATCATATCTAGATCCTCCTAATTCTCTTTATACTTCTCCATTAAACATCTCAATAAATGCATAGCTTCCATAGTAGACCTACTCGGCATGAATCCAAATTAATTTTGAGAAACATTAGTATCACGACGTAACCTATGCTCTATAACTCTCTCCCATAGTTTTAAAGTATAACACATCAACTTAATTCCTTTATAATTCGCACAATCTTGTTTCTTAAAAAAAGGAATCAACACACTCATTCTCCAAATTAAAAAAATATGATAATTGAAATACTTGCAAAAGTTGATTAGATAATTGGATATGTTGGCCTTGCCTGAGTTAGATTAGACATCTCCAATTTGGTATATTTAAACTAGCTCACAAGTATGATTTTCTTAACTATGAAGATTTGCCCTCGGGCTTATTTGTAGCTCTCTAAAAGCTATATGCACATATATTCATTGGCAATAAGTCTTAGTCTTTAGGAAACCCTTCAACTATGATTAGGCATACATACCTAGGGATGTAGACAAGGAAAAGATTCGAGAAGGAGAGAAAGATAAGAAAAAGTGAAAAGAGAAACAAGAACATCAACTCAAATTCGACTCGAATCGGAGTTATTTTGAAGCTCGTCAGCGTTAATCGACTCAATTTAATATGATCAACCCAAATTTAAATTGAATTGACACTAATTAGCTCGAATTGGATCCAATTTGATGCTCAACAACGTTGATCGATTTAGTTTAATTCAGGTCGACCCAAATTTAAAATTTAATTGATCTCAATGAGTTGTAATTCATTCATTCAAGTGAATCAAAATCCAAAATGAAATATATTTTGGTTGAATTAATCTAGTCATTTCATGATTAAATCATCATCTCAAAATTAATGAACTCTTTTCCTTAGATTAAACCAAGATTGAGAGGGGTAGTTTGGCTTTTTGATCTTTATTAGAACCTTCTAGGGCTTAAAAGAGGGGAGGCGCCCCCCTAAGGGAAGGGCAAATTATTGCGTCAGGTGACCGAACGCAGAGATGCGTTCGGTCTCTCTCTGTCTACAGTAACCTGCGCTTTACTGTAGCACTGCTACAGTAAAGCGCAGGTTACTGTAGACAGAGAGAGACCGAATGCATCTCTCTGTCAGGTGACCTGATGCAATAATTTGCCTAAGGGAAGGGGGCATTCAGTTTTTTTTTCTTTTCCCTATGTGCGAACTAGAGATCAAGAGAGAGGGAGGCGGACGCGAGAGAGGCGGGTTGTTTGGACGGAAATTCCATCCGGCCTTTAGTGTGCTTGCTTGTGTGCGATTCAGAGAGGTGGATGCGAATAGATAAGTGAGTTCAGGTTTGTGTGATTCGGAGAAGGAAATTGGCATTGTTTTTGGTAATCTTCTCCATCTTCATCCTCTCCATATCCTCGTCTAACTTTCTCTCCATATTCTTCTTCTTCATCCCATTTATCTTCCCCTTCATCTTGATCATTTTTTTTTCTTCTCCTAAAATCTTTCCTCATTATCTTCTTCTTTTCTCGTGTTCAAAACTACTGAAGTCAAGAAGTTTTCTAGTATATTTTCTTTCATTCGAGGGTTAAGATTGTCAGGACTTTATTAGACTATTTTCCTCTAAATTTGAAAAACAAATTGCTGAACTATATCTAGATTATATGAAACTTTAGATGGTTTTTGTTAGCATTTTTAAGGTGTTGGTGGGTTCTTGAGGTGAAGAGCTATGTTTGAATTTCTTCATTGTAACAAATTGTAGCATGACTTTTGCCATAATAATCCGTTAATTAGAAGTTGTTAAGACAAATGCCGAAGTTAATTGATTGGTTTCTTTAATGAATATGACATGTTGAATGGCGACATGATTTGTGTCGTTCTTTGTTTTCTTGAAACAAACGAAATTAGTAGTGGTTTGAGATTTTATGACCTGAAATGAAATATTTTTTTTTTATTTAGAGAATTAAAGCAGACCTATGTGTTTCTTTCAGTATTCTAATTTGTTACATTAAATGTAGAGATGATTGGAAGCTCTTTTCTCTTTTTCCTTTTTTTCATTTGTCATTTCTAAATAAGATAAGAGAGGTATGTTTGATTCTTTTAAGAAAAATGAAAGAAGGCTAATATCCATCTTTTTTACCGAAGTTTTTTTTAGTTCTTGTTAAATCTGAAACAAGAAATTGAGTTCATGTCGCACTTTCTCAAAGGCAAATTTCCCATGGAATGGATTTCTCGTTTAAAAGAATATTCTAGGGAATGAGTTTCTTGTTTTTAAGACGCTTTAAGAAGGAAATTTGTTGGATTATTCTTGTACTTACATGTCTAGAAAGAAATTTTGGAAAGAAGGGTGTAATCCATAAATGTTGGAAAGTGAAGTGTGTGAGTGAATGGGTTGAAAGTGAAGTGTGTAAGCAAAGCGTGTTGGAATGTCAAGTGCGGGTGAGTGTTGGAAAGAAGGGTTTTCTCTTTCTTTTCCCTCTACCCCCTTCTCTCTCTCTTTCTCTCTTCTTTTTCCCTCTTGGTGCCTTGCGGTGAATTTTGGAAAAATGCATGAAATGTTTTCAAAACCAAAAAATTCAAAAAGCAAACAACGAAATTGGTGCAGAAGCCTGAAAAAAGGTATGTTTTAATTCAATTGCATTTTTTAATCATTTTTTATTTTAATTAAAAACATGCTCTGACCATTATTTCTCCTCTTTTTTCGCTATGTTTTGCCAGGAATAATGGTGAGCACTTGTACAAGGAGATGTGACGGGCACCTAGACGAGGAATTTGGATAACAAGCAGGAGCTTCAATCACTAACATTTCTTCCGAATGGGGGTGCTATGCCCGGAACCACTGGGAATTAGCTCTGATGAAGTAAGTTTTCTTAGAATGTAGAAGACCTTAAGACTCCTAGACCTTAGATGTCTATGAAGTAGTCTGTTAGTAGTCTGTTAAATTTAATTTACACTTACACTTACTTACAAAGGATTAGTGACGGTGATTGTAATCCTAGAAAATAATAGTGTCATTTAAGGATAATAATCAAGGACGAGTCTTAAAGAACTTAGATTAAATCTAGGACTCATACACCCTTTAGGGTAGAAACTAGGGGTGCAACCGAGTCAAGCCGACTCGCGAGCTGGCTCGAACTCGACTCGGTAACTGGCTCGACGAGTCGAGCTTTTCGAGCTCGCGAGTCGAGCTCGAACACCATTTCGAGCTCGATGGCTTATCGAGCTCGAGCTCAATCAAACCTCCGACTCGGCTCGTAGGCTCGTCGAGTAGCTCGCGTGCGTGAGCGGGCGGGAAAAAAAATTTTGGGTAACTGCGACTCTGCGAGCGGACGCGACCTTGACGAGCTCCAGATGCTAGATCTCAACTGCGGACGCGATCTTGACGGAAGATGCGACGATGAGCTTGGGACTCGACGGTGGTCGCGAGGACGAGCTTGGGACTCGACGGTGGTCGCGACGACGAGCTAGGGACTAGACGGTGGACGCAATGGTAAGCTCAGAAATTTAGATCTGAACAACGGACGAGATCTTGACGAGCTCCGGATTTTATATCTCAACGGCGGACGCCATCTTGATGTTAGACACGACGACGAGCTTGGGAGTCGACGGCGGCCGCGACGACGAGCTCTGGACTTGATGGCGGACGCAATGGAGAGCTCGGGAATCTATATCTCGACGATGGACGAGATCTTGATGTCGCGGCTGGATTAGATCTAGTAGATCTCGTCGACGGATGAGCGGAGTCGATGGCAAGCTCGTGACGACGGAGTTTGCAATGGAGCGCGACGAGCTCGACAAGCCACTCGGGACGGAGTTCGCAACAGAGCTCGATTGAGCTCGACGAGCCGCTCAAAATATGAGACGAGTCGAGCTCGAGCTCGGATTTTGAGCTCGACTCGAGTTCGAGCTCGAGCTCG